>NC_054534.1:12132570-12250070 GCF_017654505.1 Polyodon spathula
AAATAAAGTCCATCTCTCTCTCTCTCTCTCTCTCTCTCTCTCTCTCTCTCTCTCTTCTCTCTCTCTATATATCTATCTATCTATATATATATATATATATATATATATATATATATATATATATATATATATATATATATATATATATATATATATATATATATATATATATATATATATATATATATATATACATACACACACACACACACACACACACACACACAGTACCAGTGGTACAGTCAGCACTTGCTGCTGGAAAATAGTTTTTTTTTCATAATTGACAATGTTTTACGTCGTACACGTTTCTGTAAATACTTGAAAATAAAAACACATGTTACAATATATAAAACATAAGCAGTATCAAAGCAATGTTCAAGAAAATTGAAAACTGTCTCTAAATCTTGGATTCCTCAAAATAGCCACCCTTTGCCTTAACAGCCACAAACACGAGGCATTTGGTTAACAAGTTTCAGCAGGAAATCACCCGACATGTCTTCCCAGCTCTTCTGCAGCAATTCACAGAGATGCAGGGCACTTGTGGGTATCTTTGCTTTGCCTCTTCTGTCCAGTTCGTCCCATACAAGTTCTATGGGATTGAAGTCTGGAGACTGGACAGGCCAGGTCATTAGATTGAGTTGTCCTTCACTTTCCTTCTTCGCCAGATAGTTCTTGCACAACTTTGAGGTGTGTTTCAGGGTCATTATCTTGCTGAAGAATTAAGGAATGCCCAACTAGCCGTAATCCTGATGGAATGGCATGCCTCTGAAGTATGTTATGATAGCCATGCTGGTTGAGCTTGCCATGGACTTCACCAACTCTGTCACCAGCAAAGCAACCCCAGACCATGACACTGCCTACTTGACAGTGGGAACCACACATGCAGAACTCATGCACTCACCCTCTTACAAAGTTGGACCCAAATATTTCAAATTTTGACTCATCAGTCCATAAGACCAACTTCCACTCCTCAAACGTCCAGTTTGTGTTTTTTGGCCCAGGAAAGTCTCTTCTTATTCTGCACTCTTCATGGTTTCTTTGCAGCAATTCTTCCAATTAGGCCAGCTTTACGCAATCTCCACTGAATAGTTGATGTTGAAACATCTGTACTTCTAGTAGCATTTAGCTGAGCCTGTATTTCAGGGGCTGTTACTCGCCGGTTTTGCAGACTTGTGACTCAAATGTACTTGTTCTCTGATTCTGAGGTCACCCTTGGCCTGCCTGACCTTGTAAGGTCCTCATGAGTGCCAGTTTCTTCAAATCGTTTGATGGTCTTGACCACAGCAGTTACAGATACTTGCAAAGTTCTTGCGATTTGTCTTAAAGATCCTTCATTTCTTAATGTAATTACAGTAATTGTCTCTTTTCTTTGCTTAACTGAGTGTATTTTGCCATTTTCTGCTCCTTTACATTCAGGAATGACAAACCTGTGCCTATGCTACCTATATTTATAGTAATCATGGACCCTCACCTGTTAACAATAATTGGTGACAAAAGGATAATTAGTAACATGCTAGTTAACTCAGAGAACAAAGACACTTACATACTTAAGCCAGTGTTCCAACATCGTGTTATACACATTTCAGACTTTTAACTGACTTGGGCTTCAGACTGAAATCCCCTTGCTTTAGGTGACCATTTCATTGAAACTGACAAGATTTACATTTTTTTTAATGCAATTCACTTATCATTATCAGCTTATATAAGTACACGTATCATATAATGAAATATTAAGTGTTTATAGACCAGTTTATACAGTTAAAAGCACAGATAATCATGAAAAACCTGGTTTCAAGCACGTGTACTCAAACTTTTGACTGGTACTATATTATATATATATGTACTTTAATCTTCACCCCATGTGTTTGCTTTCATATGCAGATAGGGGAGTGGACATTTAAAAACCTATACATTTTTATTACCTATGGACACGTGACATGACCTTGAAGTTATTAGACACTAACCTGCATCTCCCCTTTCTCGCCTGGCTTCACTGGCTTGGCAGCATCTGTGGCAGCATTCTTCACACTCTCCTTGCTGCAATGAACTAGCACCTCTACCACATACAAGGGGTCCAGGTCTCCAGTACTAGCCTACAACATACAGAACATGTGTGAATGTCAATTGCAAGAAAATCAAATAATTAAAACACGCATTTTGCCTGCAGTTTAAGCAACTGTAGTCATCACAGGTTCACATAAGCATTACACCCAATAACAATGCTTAACCCTTTGCAGGTCCTATGTTGGGAGAAAAAAAAAAAAAAAAAAAAAAAAAGGAGTTGATCTGAGCAATACACATAGCACCTGCATGGAACCAAACAAAGGAGATAGCTGCTTCTGCATCCAGCGCTCAAAGAATATAAGACACTTGCAGAGCTTTTTGAGATGTTATAGCAATAACATAATGACTTGGATAGCATTATTGAGGAGTTTGGTGATAAAACGAGTGGTCAGGAGAGGATTTATCAATATGCATGACTAAGAGGTATGTGAAATATGGCGAACAAGGGGTGGGGCTTGGCTGGCGATGCAGTACAGAGTGTCCTTTTGTGATTCAATGCCTTTTAAACCTGTTTGACTGAAAAATATATTTTAAAACAGAGTGTGTAAAAAGTGTGCAAAATAAACAGAGCATGTGAAAATTGGACTAAGACTGTCAGAAATGTTTGCAGTGTTCTTATAGAATGTTTTGTGGCTCAATATTAATTTTAACTTTTTATTAATTTTTAAAGTGCGAAAAAGTTCAAGGGGGTGTAGACTTTCTGTAGGCACTGTATGTGTGTAAAAAAAATATATATATATATATATATATATTTTTTTTTTTTTTTTTACACACAGTGCCTATAGAAAGTCTACACCCCCTTGAACTTTTTTCACATTTTGTTGTATCAGTGCCTCAGAGTTTCATGCATTTAAATGAGGATTTTTTTTTTCCCCACTTATCTACACACCATACTCCACACTGTTAAGGGGAAAAAGTCTTTATTGAGAAAAACTATATTGGTTAAGTCTCCAACCCCGAGTTAATACTTGGTGGAAGCACCTTCGGCAGCAATTACAGCTGTGAGTCTGTTGGGATAGGTCTCTAACAACTTTGCACACCTAGATTTGGCAATATTTGAACATTCTTCTTTACAAAACTGTTCAAGTGTTGGACAGTAATCTTCAAGTCATGCCACAAATGTGATTGGATTTAGGTCGGGGCTCTGACTGGGCCACTGAAGGACATTTACCTTTTTGTTCCTCAGCCACTCCAGTGTAGCTTTGGCTGTGTGCTTTGGGTCATTGTCATGCTGAAAAGGTGAACTTCCACCCCTGTTTCAGCTTTCTTGCAGAGGGCAGCAGGTTTTCCTCAAGGACTTTTCTGTACTTGCTCCATTCATTTTCCCTTCTAACCTGACAAGTGCCCCAGTCCCTGACGATGAAAAAAATCCCCATAACATGATGCTGCCACCACCATGCTTCACAGCAGGGATGGAGTTCTTTGGGTTATCTGCTGTGTTGGGTTTGTGCCAAACATAACACTTTGCACTTATGCCAAAAAGTTCAATTTTAGTTTCATCAGACCACAAAACTTTGCCACATGGCTACAGAATGAATCTCCTGTGTGTTTTTTTGCATTCTTCAATACAGGATACTTGAGTAATGGCTTCCTTCTTGCCACCCTACCATACAGGCCAGATCTGTGGAGTGCTTGGGATATTGTTGTCACATGCACACTTTGACCAGTCTTAGCCATAAAAGCCTGTAGCTCTTGCAAAGTTGCCATTGGACCTCTTGATAGCCTCTCTGATCAGTCTCCTCCTTGCTCGGTCATCCAGTTAGGAGGGACAGCCTGATCTAGACAGGGTCTTGGTGGTGCCACACACCTTCCACTTCTGAATAATCGTCTTGACAGTGCTCCAAAGAATATTCAAGAACTTTGATTTTTTTTTTTTTTTTTATACCCATCCCCTGATCTGTGCCTTTCAACAACTTTGTCCTGGAGTTCTTCTGAAAGCATCTTGGTGCTCATGGTTGAGTCTTTGCTTTGAAATGCACTACCCAGCAGAGGGAACCTACAGGAAGTGCTGAATTTATCCTGAAATCATGTGAATAACTACAGTTTAACACAGGTGGAGGCCACCTGGTGTGTGATTTTGAAGGTAACTGGTTATACCTCAGCTAATTTAGGATTGCTATTACAAGAGAGGTGGACACTTATCCAACCAAGATATTTCAGTTTTTATTTTTAATGAATTTCCTACAAATTTCTAGAATGTGGGGTAGGATGTGTAGATAAATGAACAAAAATAAAATAAAAACTATTTTAATGCATTTTAAATTCCAGGATATAAGGCAACAAAAAGTGAAAGTTTTGAAAGGGGGACAAAACCGCTTCAGCAAATGCAGTAGAATCTGCTAGAAGTGACACCGGACACTGAATCTACTATAGATACTATTGAGGGCATAACAAATACAAAAGAAATGAGGGAAACATAGATCTTTTCAAGAAAGCTGGGAGACTTTGCATAAATGTATTGTGAAGCATCCACACTATATATAGACTGAACAGGAGAATTATTTGCACTATGCGGGACTTTCTTTTCTACCACTGGTACTTGAGCTCCTGAGGGCTCACAGAATCACTGCCTGTGCACCTTTTCAGTGATTAAAGCCTGGTTTTCAAACAAACTAATTATCACTCACCAGTACTGTATTGGTGTAAAGTTTTTTTTTTTTTTTTTTTTTTTTTTTTTCTGACGACAATGTAAACACCAAGCTTTAAACGTGTTACTGTTTATAGAGAATAACTCAACTTTATTATGAATTTATTGTGTTATTATGTTTTAAGCAACATACTACAATAATGTTCATTATGGTAATATTTTAAAATGTTTAGTAAGACACAGCCTATTTGACCTTGTTAGTACAACCGGCCAACTTTGCTAATGACATCTTCAGTCAGGGTCATAACCCAGTATAAATCTCCATTTTTGTAAAAAGACTTTACACTTGCTTCAACGTGTTTCAGTAAATTGAAACAATAAACTTCGCATCCCGCGCAGAGGGAGAACAAACGTAAAATGTCATCAAGTGGGGTTGGCATTGCAGGGGAGATGAAGGGAGGTTTCAGTTACGAGCGACTGTTTTCTAAGCAGAATTTGTGAATGCTTATTCACCATTGCTACACCATGTTAGAAAACATGACCCCTGCATTTTTTTAATGCAAGACTGAATGTGAGAATATGTGTACATTTGTTTAAAGTGCTCACCCAGAGGACTACTTTTTCACACACACATATATACACCTTTCGTTTATACTTGGGTGTACAACAGAAACTTATTATCCACTAACAACATTTAATGATGTTGCTGGAATGTTTTAAAATTTACTTATGTCATTTCTATAAGGTTTTGTACAGGCAGCTTCTTCATGATTGCATCTGAAATATTTGGAGATGTTTGTGATCTTACATAATAAACGCAGAGTCTCAAATAGTCGCTGGTCTCCAATAGGCGCCAGGGCTACTGGCAAATACCGTACAAAATGCTGAGGTGTTTATTTAAAGTTTTACAGTATTTATAGTATAAAATTTAATATGATTAAAAAATATATATTTCAAGTGTGAAATTTAGTTAAGAAGCCAAAATAAACACAAAACAAGCAAAAACAAGTTGTTTTCCTGATTGAAAAAAACTAACTTGAACACAATATATAAAAATAGGGGTCCAAACAGACCCCAGGTGCCTGGTTCAGTAGTTTATGTGCCCTGATGAGGGTTAATATTGCAATAAGTCTGTTCTGCTGCTCAAACATGTATTGTGACAACTAGGTGAACTAAGCTAAAAATACAAAACAAATTTACAATATTATTTTAATATCTGTTCTGGTCACAGGAGAGAGAGGTGATTGTTTTGGCAGCACTACATAATTGTATTTGACTAAAATGAGCCATGCATCAAGTTCAAGAAATGTAATATAATTTAAAATAGGAGAAAGAGTCTTCTGTTGAACTTGCACCTATCTATGGCTTGAAATCCATCAGGTATTTATTTAACAGCTGGTTTGATTTATGTTTCAAAACCCTTCTGTCAGTTGCAGTCAATACACCAGTGTCAGGTAATGAATCCTATATGCAGAAGACCAACATCATGCCAACAAGAGTAAAACAGAGTGCTGTTGACTCAAACCCCACTTAGGATTACCAAATGCAGACCCAAAATATATTGAAAAAAAAAAAAATAACACATCTGTGTAAGAATTCTTTATCAGTTTTTAGGTGTGTTCCCTATGAAGCCCAGTGGTAAGTGCACTGTACTGCAGAAGGAAAGCCACTTAGTTGCTACCTTGGCTCCAATATGCACAGTTAAACCAGCTCTGGCATGTTGCCATTTCATTACCACATTCAAGTTCTTAGGATTTAAATCTGCAAAAGAGATATTAAAAAGGACGACCCTTCCGTCATCTTGTGGCATAAATACAAACAATTCCCTTGCACATACAGTGGCTTGCGAAAGTATTGACCCCCCCCCCCCCCCCCCCCCCCGGCATTTTTCCTATTTTGTTGCCTTACAACCTGGATTTAAAATGGATTTTTGGGGGGGTTTGTATCATTTGATTTACATAACATGCCTACCACTTTGAAGATGCAAAATATTTTTTTATTGTGAAACAAACAAGAAATAAGACAAAAAAACAGAAAACTTGAGCAGCATAAATATTCACCCCCCCAAAGTCAATACTTTGTAGAGCCACCTTTTGCAGCAATTACAGCTGCAAGTGTCTTGGGGTATATATCTATAAGCTTGGCACATCTAGCCACTGGGATTTTTGCCCATTCTTCCAGGCAAAACTGCTCCAGCTCCTTCAAGTTAGATGGGTTCCGCTGGTGTACAGCAATCTTTAAGTCATACCACAGATTCTCAATTGGATTGAGGTCTGGGCTTTGACTAGGCCATTCCAAGACATTTAAATGTTTCCCCTTAAACCACTTGAGTGTTGCTTTAGCAGTATGCTTAAGGTCATTGTCCTGCTGGAAGGAGAACCTCCGTCCCAGTCTCAAATATCTGGATGTCAAACAGGTTTCCCTCAAGAATTTCCCTGTATTTAGCACCAGCCATCATTCCTTCAATTCTGACCAGTTTCCCAGTCCCTGCCGATGAAAAACATCCCCACAGCATGATGCTGCCACCACTATGCTTCACTGTGGGGATGGTGTTCTCGGGGTGATGAGAGGTGTTGGGTTTGCGCCAGACATAGCGTTTTCCTTGATGGCCAAAAAGCTCAATTTTAGTCTCATCTGACCAGAGTACCTTCTTCCATATGTTTGGGGAGTCTCCCACATGCCTTTTGGCGAACACCAAACGTGTTTGCTTATTTTTTTCTTTAAGCAATGGCTTTTTTCTGGCCACTTCCGTAAAGCCCAGCTCTGTAGAGTGTACGGCTTAAAGTGGTCCTATGAACAGATACTCCAGTCTCCGCTGCGGAGCTTTGCAGCTCCTTCAGGGTTATCTTTGGTCTTTTTGTTGCCTCTCTGATTAATGCCCTCCTTGCCTGGTCCGTGAGTTTTGGTGGGCGGCCCTCTCTTGCCAGGTTTGTTGTGGTGCCATATTCTTTCCATTTTTTAATAATGGCTTTAATGGTGCTCCGTGGGATGTTCAAAGTTTCGGATATTTTTTTATAACCCAACCCTGATCTGTACTTCTCCACAACTTTGTCCCTGACCTGTTTGGAGAGCTCCTTGGTCTTCATGGTGCCACTTGCTTAGTGGTGTTGCAGACTCTGGGGCCTTTCAGAACAGGTGTATATATACTGAGATCATGTGACAGATCATGTGACACTTAAATAAAGTCCACTTGTGTGCAATCTAATTATGTGACTTCTGAAGGTACTTGGTTGCACCAGATCTTATTTAGAGGCTTAATAGCAAAGGGGGTGAATACATATGCACGCACCAATTTTCCGTTATTTATTTTTTAGAAACAAGTTATTTTTTTCATTTCACTTCATCAATTTGGACTATTTTGTGTATGTCCATTACATGAAATCCAAATAAAAAATCCAGGTTGTAAGGCAACAAAATAGGAAAAATGCCAAGGGGGGTCAATACTTTCGCAAGCCACTGTAATTTCCAACATTTCCAAAGACAGACAAGTCCAAAAATAAACTGCCTACTTGCAGATCATCTTATTTGCATCTACTATGGAGCTCAAGAATTGGGATAGAATTTCAGAAAGAAAAAATACATATAATTTCAAACACTCAAAACAAAAAAAAAATACAACATAATGTGGAGCTACAAAAAGTAGCCGAAGTCCTATTAAATTCCATGATCAGAATTTTAACTGATTAGATACATTGACTTTTAACTGATCAGATACAATTAACAATCAGATTGATAACCTTGCCGTAGGAGGCTGCAAATGTCCAAAGATATAGAAGAACAGATAACTAACCATGAAATGAGTTTGAGCCATTTTATTACTGATACATTGAATCATAAAGCACCCACACCCCATATGGGAACCTGCGTTACTCGAAATGACATGAGAATGTCAAAATTGATATGTGAAAAAGATCCGTAAAAAACCTGAAATGGCCAGATGTTAAAACAAAGCTCTGACTTAGTAATGGAACCTGACTGAAGATCTTAAACTGGTACAGTATCTACCAAAAACAAGACTCTACGCCAGTGTGTGGTCTGTGTATCAGACCACATATCACTGATATGTGGTCTGTATATCAGACCACATATCACTGATATGTGGTCTGTATATCAGACCACATATCACTGATATGTGGTCTGTATATCAGACCACATATCACTGATATAGTGAGGTTAAAACTGGTGGTGATCTTACAAAACAGATTAAAGTTAAACTAAGAAGATTAAGTCATAAAAGCTCCAATGCAAAATGACTGAAATCCATACCATTAAACTGTAGGATAAAAGTTCATATGATAAATACATTCTCAAACCTGTTCTCACATAGTCTGAAATATATTTTTCATAATTCATTCACTAATACTGTCAAACAAGCATATCTCAGAGCATTAAATCATGACATCTCAGAATTTTAAGATCAACAAATGAAAATGTTGCACTTGAGGCACAATTACCTTCACATTTGATTTCCTGGAGAAGTTTACAACCACTCCCCAACCAAAGTCGTCGTCATCATTTTTCACCTGAGAAAATAAAGGATGACAGAATTATAAATCAGTTCAAAATAAATTAAAAAGCTGACAAACCACAAGAGGGACCGAAATATAATTGGGGTTGAATTTAAGGCTTGGGTGATGCCCAATTTTTTCACTATCGACATATCGTTCTCTAAAAAAAGCAGATGCATCGATTTATCAATGTTATGAAAGGGTAAAAAAAGAAACAAAAAACCAAAGCAATACATGTGGAGCTGTGGATTACTGTGTACACAGAGTAACTCTTTAAAAACTATTATGAATATGAAATTGATTACATCTATTTATGCATTGTTTTACCTTGTTTGTACCAGTTAGGGGTCAAAGCAAAATCCAAAAACAAATACATAAAACAGTTGTTTATATCCATAGCAAGGTCAGAATAACCACAAACCTATCAAGAGGGGGGGGGCGGAGGGAATAAAATTAAAAAGCTACCACTGTCCACAGCAGATTATTAACAAAAGTGTTTATATTGTAGTTGTGCTAAGGAGCATGACAGTGTCCACATTTTGTTTTAATTTCAGCGACGACTGGCGCTTGCTTACAGCCTGCCCAGCATTACTGAATACCTGCTCATTAGGGACCGATGTTACCAGGATGCTTAACACTTCTGACTGAAGATACAACTTTTGGAACGATATTGGTTGTTTTTCTTCATTTTTACTCCGGGATAGCTCAGATGAATAAACGCTGATTTTGTTTTAGGTTTTGTAGCTTACCATCTCATTAAATGGTCACGCAGAGTAGTTGTGATAACGGAGTATCCCAAACATTAAACTTTACTTTCTCACCATCTTACTTTAGAAAATAACTGCCAAACAATGGAAGGCATTGTAGCTCAGTCAATACAGTATTTGTAACTAACAGAGCAAGTTAGGCGTGTTGCGCTACATTGAAGATTCCTGCAATCCCATCAGTAAACACACAGGGGGCAGGGCAGGGGGGATAAATGATGCATAGCCTCAGCCTTAGTTGCATTTCCTGCTCATCTGGAAAAGGTTTACGAGTCTAGGCAGAAGCCACGTTTATGGATGTGCTTCACAATTAGAGCAATACACTTGAAAAATTAACACATAAAAACACTAGCCGTTTAGGGTACTAACAAAAGCATAGCAACATCTTGGTTCAGGTTAAGCCATTACGTTCACATTATAAAAGTACACTAAAAAGGTAATAGGACCCCACCTGCTGCCTGTATAAACTGTATGGGGTCAGACAGGGTCCAATAACCTGAACTGTGGCTAGATAAAAACGGGATTCATGGGACATTCTAGAAAATAAACTCTGGAAAACATTGAGTTTCATCAAAACAACTGGGGCATTGTGAAAATGCTTATGTGATAAAGCCTGGGCTATTATTCCTTTAAAAGAACACCCTTAGAAATCAGTCAGTCATTCATGTCTTAGCAGGCAACAGTCTTCAAAACATCTATTTGGGGATTGCTGTGTTCAATTTTTTTTTAAATATAGTAAAAAAAGCTTAGATTTCATACAGCTGGTTGGATCTTCAATAAATGAGGGGAAAGGGACAACATACAGTATTCATTTAAAAGACTGCCAGAAAGAATGAACCCGACCCACACAGGCTGTGTTCACTAAATGTTACACAAAAGCAGCAGCTGCTACTATAGGATGCTAAGTGAAAAAAAAGTACATATAAAACTGACATTTAAAAATAAATAAAACATTGCCCTTTACAACATTAATTTGTTGGATGTTACAAAATCCACAAGTATTTTAGTAACGTCAAAAAGACAAAACATTTCTGGCTAGTCCGGTGGTAACAGAAAGGGCCTTCTAGTTCAGATTTATTACAAGAATACCATCAATTACAATGGCAATTACACCTCTATTCAGGTAATCTGTTACTTTAACTGATAATCTTTAAAACCTGACATGGAATAGTCCTTAAAGACTGGAGCTGTACACCCTGGGCTAGTACCTTCCTCAGAGTCTGTTACCAGTCATCCAAAACACTCTAAAGGGCAGATTTAGAAATACAAAAAGAAAGTTAAATTCAATGACAAACACTGACAAGAAGTCTTTTTTCAGTTACTTGGGCTTAATATGGACATGCTGAAGCATAGCGTGCAAATTCAACCTTTTACAGAGGGGATTCAAATTGAATTGTTTATCTTGTTCACCATTAATTTTTGATGCACATCATATTTTACATGTGATCTGTATTGGAATGTGATAACTGCAGAAATTGTACTTCGAGTAACATGTTGGATTGTGGAGGTTGGGGTAGGGCTTAGGATCGGTGTAAATGTACAAATATGAAAAAAAGAAAACTTAAGAATGTACCTTTGCGAGTCTTCCAGGCTGCAGGAAAGGCAAACAGTATTTTGGTTTGTGAATGTATTCTTCAATCTCCTTTCCGAGTTTAGCCAGCTGCTGTCGAATTTTGTAGTAGGTGACCACACTTTCTTCGTTGGAGATTTCAATTTCATTGTATTGCTCTTCTAGTTTCTTCACCCCTGCAGGAAAAAAAAAAAAAAAGTTATGCAATTTATATCTGAACATAAAACTCTCTAGTTGATGCCCCCCTCCCTCCTCCCACTGGAATAATAAAAAGTGTACAGAACCAAAGTCATTACTGTGTTTCTTTGGTAAGCACCTTTAAACAATTTGTAACAGGGTATTAGGAGTATCTATGAATTTTCTGAAGGTGAAACCACTAGAAACATTCCTCCGACAGTATGTCACGGTGATTCACTTTGCCTACAGTGAATTATTAGTACAGATTCTCACTTGTGACCTCGTAGACGAGAGAGTATTATGAACTAAGCCAACAATGCTTTTCCCTGGTTTAAGTTTTCTATCTGTTACAAATCTCTCAACCTCAAGTTGGTCCTTCTAAGTCTGTAACCTTTACTTATCTTTGTTTCTTTCCTGACATTTATGCACATTGGAGAATGTTGAAACAATAGCCACCAAAACACAAAAACACTTGTTCTAGGTAAGCCACGAGTATAGTACCAGACTCTCCCCACTGACACGCTGTACTGTTTGTTTACTGTAGTGACAATACTATTAGCATAGTGTCTTTCCAACTCTTATGCAAATTGTTGTTAAAACCTGAAAAAACTCTAAAATTGGTCCCATTAATCCTTTTTACCAAGATGTGATACCACAGTGGGAGGGTGTTCTATCAAAGATCTAACTTGAGTCACAGGTTCTTACTGGCTCTTTATTAATGTGTCTACTAAAGGAGAATCAATCATTTTACAATTAGGTCATAACTAGAGCCCTGTGTTTTTTGCAAATACAAAAACACTAAATGCAACATATAAAAATTAAATAACAAAAAATTAAAGCAAACATAGAAAGACACTTAAATTGTGAGGTTTATATAAAAGACACTTTAAATAAATACTTGCAATCATAGTTAATACTCAGCCATTACCATAGATGCTGAAGGGAAAGGGAAGCTCTGTCTAGAACTTGTGCATATGTATTACTTGGAGTGAGTTGTTCACTTTTGGGAATTAAAATTGAGATGGAAGAGAAGATACGCTTGTTTCTAAAATATCTAAACCACACATAGCAATTAAAACAACGTTGCAAATAATTATTAAAGTTAATTAGTCACATTTTTCAGCAACATCATGAACTTATGCTTGACAAATGACCCTGGAGATTGGTTGTGCCTCGATGACACATCAATTGCACAGTTTGCATTCAACAGCTTTTCTTTTGGTCGTCTAGGCATTTAACAAAAAAATCCAAAACAGCAGAGGGTGAGAGACATTTCTTTCAATACAGTTTACACTATACAACGCTTTGCTGTCGAGATGCCGGATGAAGAAATTAAAAGTTTGCTTCTGGATAACACGAGATGGAGGGGGAAGGGGCAGACTGCTCAGTTTTCTTGGCATAATATCCCCTGCTCCATACACGGCAGCGGCGCCATAGTTGCTACGTATAACGATTTGGTAGTGGATTTTAATAAAATTTTTGTTTAAGTAATATGCATTATACAAATCAGATATTCACACATTGTCAAGTGCAGTCCGTGAATGTCGCGTGGCCGACGCGGATCCACATCATAAACAATTAAGTAAGGCTGTGTTGAGAGGTTCCTTCTATCGCCAGGGATTCGCAACCCCCCCACCCCCCACCCCAAGTTAAAAGAAACTTTTTGACAATACATGAATGCTATAAAATCACACATTAAATGTCACTGGCATGCAAAATTCGATCTTTTGATTTGTATAATGCATACTATGTAAACAAAAGTTGTTGTATTAAAATCCACTACCAAATCATTATACATAGCAACTCTATATGGTGCCGCTGACGTGTATGGAACAGAGTATAACATCCAAAGCACTGGGGCGGTACGGTTGATTGCTTCAGTAAAATATGTACTGAATACCTAGTATACAAGTGTGAGAGGAGTGCTATGGCAGAATGTTTGAAACACGATAACACTAATAATTTTAATTTTGAAAACTGAACACCGTCCATCCCTCCCCCCTCCAGCTCGTGTTATCCAAAAAGCAAAACTTTAATTTCTTCATTCTCCATCTCAACAGCAAAGCTTTGTATAGCGTAAGCTGTATTGAAAGGAATGTCTTGAAACTGTTTGGGATTTTTTTGTTAAATGCCCAGACGACCAAAAAAAAAAAAAAAAGTTGAATGCAAACTGTACAAGCGACTTGTATCATACAGGTATAACCAATCTCTGGGGTCACTTGACAAGTGTAAGTTCATATTATTATTATTAGTATTCATATTTTTTAGTAGTAGTAAAATGTGACAGATAACCTGCTTGGAACAGTGACTTAAATAAAGCTTTGTTTTGTCCAAGTACGCGGCAGTTGTGCAATACAAGCTTACTGTATGTATCGCTAACATCTTCAATTACGTGTAAATAAACATTTTTATTTAAATTATATAAGCATGATTACCGTTTTATATAACATCTCATGTGAATGTTTTAATCCATGTATATGGATTAACCGTAAAATAAGATTTTCAATCAAGCAGAGCTATTGTGACATCACCTGTAAATTATGCAAACGAGTACCATCGAAGGTTCGAACAACTAAAGGTCAAAACGTACACTTCGTTGTAGCCATACACAAGCATAACAATAGTATGTCACGTCTTCAGGTAGGGTTTAAAAAAAAAAAAAATCTCATTACAATTCTTTGCTCTATTGATGTTGACGATTAAGTTTCATTATTGACAGCGCCGTTTATTTGAGGGAGACGTTATTTGAGTGCGGCACTTATTCAACAGCAGCGATAATTCAAAGTAATATGGTATGTACATAGTTAAAACAGGATATATACTTAATTTGTATTGTTATACATCTATTTGAGTCATCATATTAATGTGTATCTAATAAAGATTTCAGGGTAAATACACCTGTCTCTGGGAGGTCCCACAGTTGGTTAGTACATTTCCTAACAAAAACTACATCATGAAGACAAAGGAACATTCAAAGCAAATGCAGAATAAGGTTCTTCAAAAGCACCAATCAGGGGCAGGATATAAGAACATTTCCAAGGCACTGAATATCCCCTGGAGCACAGTAAAGGCCATTATTAAGAAATGGAGAGAATATGGCACAACTGTGAAACTGTCTAGAACAGGCCGTCCTTAAAAACGGAGTATCCGGACGAGAAGGGCACTAGTCAGGAAGGCCACCAAGAGGCCTATGAAGGAGTTACAGTCTTCCACAGCTGAGCTGGGAGACACAATACAGCAACAATAGCCTGGGTGCTTCACAAAACTGGCCTTTATGGAAGAGTGGCAAAAAGAAAGCCACTGTTGAAAAAAACTCACATCAAATCTCGGCTAGTTTGCCAGAAGGCACGTGGGAGACTGAGACCAAGTGGAAGAAGAGATTCTATGGTCTACTGAGAGTAAAATAGAGCTTTTTGGCCTCCACGCTAAGCGCTATGTGTATAGGCGCAAGCCTAACACCACACATCATCCTGAGAACACCATCCCTACCGTGAAGCATGGTGGTGGTACCATCATGCTATGGGGATGCTCCTCTGCATCAGGGGCTTGAAAGCTTGTGAAGATAGAGGGCAAAATGGATGCAGCAAAGTACAGAGAAAACCTGCTGAAGTCTGCAAGAGACCTTGGACTTGGGAGAAGATTCATCTTCTAGCAGGACAATGACCCCAAACACAGCCAAAGCCACACTGGAGTGGCTTAAAAACGAAAAGGTCAAATGTCCTGGAGTGGGCCAGTCAAAGCCCGGACCTCAATCCAATTGAGAATATGTGGAAAGAGTTGAAAATTGCTGTTCAAAGGTCCCCATCCAACTTGACGGAGCATGATCAATTTTGCAAAGAAGAATGGGCAAAAATTGCAGTGTCCAGATGTGCAAAGCTGGTCGAGACTTATCCAAATAGACTCATGGCTGTAATTGCTGCCAAAAGGTGCCTCTACCAAATATTAACTCATGGGGGTGAATACTTATGTAATCAATTATTTTATTTTTCACGTTGCCATTATGGACTTTTGTGTTGATCAGTGGCAAAAACTCCTAATTAAATCCATTTTGATTCCATGTTGTAACACAAAATGTGGAAAAGTCCAAGGGAGGTGAATACTTTTGAGAGCCACTGTATATAGTTGGAGCGACTCAAATGTATTCTTTACTAAGGAATTTTCATGATTGCGCTCACGTGCTCTCAACACAGCAGCTTGTAAAAGTAAGACATAACACACGATGGCGTGCAGCGCGGTGCAACAAGAACCATATTCCCATCCAAATACTACACAATTCTTCTTTGTTTTTGAAGACTATAATCCAAAAGTTAGGAAGCGAAAAATTTAAATAAATCAATAAGCAAACTGCCTCTCTCAGTATTTCCATAACCAATCTGCCAAAGCACCGTTAATATTTTCCTCTATAATCCCAACAGCCCAGAGGTGGAGATGCAAATGGGATTTAGCAATACAAATTTGTTGTAACATTATTCATAATTTACTGAAGACAACTCTAACATTTAAAGACTTGACATTAACCTGACCATTTCAAACAGTTTGGTAATACCACTCAGCTATTACCTTGGTATTGACTACTTTGTTAGCTGTCCAGTGGAGCCTGCTTTTGATTAAAATCAACATTTGCCTTTTCACAATTACATCGGACATCCGGATACCTTTTTTTCCCCTCCACGTTTCCTTTTATGCTTTCATAGTTTCCATTTCAGTTTTCTGTTCATTTCCAAGAAGTGGCTAACTGCAAGCGCTCACTAAATCAAACTTTAAACCAGCTTGGTCTCTTAAAAAGAGTCAAGCAAAGCCGATTTAATACCAAAAAAAAAAAAAAAAAAAAACAACACAGCTTGGTCTACATTTGTCACTAGTAAATTTACAATTACCAGCGATATCTGACCAGCTCTTACATCTTGCTTAAATCTGCTTCATGTGGGAAAACTAGGACACACCTGAAGTAGAGTTACAAGCTGTGATCTGTAACAGTCTATTTATTTAAAAAAAAAAAAAAAATGAAAAGGCCGGAAGTGTAAGGTATAACTGTACCAAGTCGACTCTAGAAAGCTTTATGGTTTTAAGTTTAAAGAATGCCTTGTTAATTGAGCAATAGAACCCATAAGAGGGCTTTACCATCTGGCAAGGCCCATCTCGCAGTTACATTTCCAGAGCCCAAAACAATGCCTTTACCCAAATGCCAAAGCCTTCTTATCACGGTTCTATAAAAAAATGGCCCCTATGTGCCATCGGAAAATGGGTAATAGATAACATTTGAGGTCCTTTACCAGGGATTGGGCAATACAAGATCCCTAATCCGGTTAAAGGAAATCTCAGATCAATTTTTTAACAACACTTACATTTTTACCTTGACACATCATCCTCCCTAAAAAAAAAAAAAAAACTGAACTACTGAATTTGCCCATGGATACACAGTAAAGATGTAGTACTTTCAATTTACAAAACGTTATTGTATTTTAAAAAGTAAAATACTAACAAACCTCACATCTATCTGCAGTTTTCAGTAAAACCTTTCTCCTTTCATGGAGTGGAGGACAGGAGGGACACCATTTACACAGCGCATCCATAGGGTTTTTTTTTTTTTTGCAACTCCTAATGACCTTTAAATTACAATATAATGATAACTGCATATTCAGCCATTTGGCTCTTACTCACAGCCGATACTTACTCTCCACTACTCCTGGGACGGCTTTGTAATGCTGAAACTGGTAGAAAGACTTTTCCAACATGTATTCAGGGTTAATCTCTTCAACACGCAGCAAGTTTAACACCATGTTATAGGTCAAATGGAAAGCACTGTTGAGAGGATCAGCAGAACCCTAAAAAACATCAAACACCACATTGCAATCACCTGAAAACATACACACTTTATATAACAGGACAGTCATATTGGAAGTATTACAGAAGGTTGTATTTTTGGTATCTTTAGGCAGCCATAGGTTTGCAATGGAAATACATATTTGTGGTAAAAGGGGTGTGGTAATTAAATATTATATATTTAACTTTACATTTTTAACATCACCCAAGGTTAACTGTAGAGCAGCTAGTAGCAGAGATTATGTATGCACCACATGTTGAAACCTCGGTCTATAAAACACATTGGCACCACATTGCATTAACACTAACATCATTATCCATGGAACCCCCCTGGAACACAGGTGGCCCAGTGCCTTCATTTCCTAGCTGTCATGCTCAACAATGCAAGGTAGTCACATTCCTGTTTCAAGTCTTTGAGACCTAACCTTTTCCTTTTTTATTGTTGTTTTGAGCCCCAACAACCTTTTTGAGCTCTAAAGACTGAAACTGGTTTAAAAACTAGACTTCTATGCCAAAAGTCCTCGAGGCAATATTGAACTCTCGTCAACAGATGATCTCCAGCATACAGTGCAGCTCTCAAATTAGTGAGTGAAAAGGTCAGCCACTCAGTTGGGGTATCATTTTACCAACCAATTGCAGTTTACCCTCAATGGCTTGACCTGAACACATTTTGTTAATAACTTTACATGATTAGCTTGCTGTTACAGCATTGCTGTGTAAATCTAATGCAGTCCGACACGTTCCTTCTTATTCAATTTGATGCATTGGCTGTCTGTCGCTGTATGTTGGGGAATATTTTTTGTAAAGATATGAAGCCTGGGGAGGTTAACAGTCACTGATGTGGAATCTTTAATGGCTTCCTTGCCATTTTAGTGATATATAAAAAATGCGTTGACTCATGTGACGAGGATCCAATCAAAATGACTGATTGGTGACCATCCATGGCCTTTATTCAATGTTTTTGGCAGGCAGAAAGTAGAAATGTTTTGATATACAGAAAGTGCGCTATTATAATAATGAAATAAGCACAGGATATATAACCGCCATGGGACTTTCGCTCACACTGCCAAACCACTTTTTTTTTCCCCACATTTGTCCCACCACCCAAGAGGATGAACTTTGACTTCTGTCCTAGCAAGGAATTCAAATGAAGCATACAGTCCTTCCTCAAGCAAAAACACATTCCTAAATACTGATCAAGTGTTGAATCATTTCGAAACTGCTATTGGAGTTCGGTAAACTTGAAAATGTTGAAAGAGCGGATGTTTTAAGTGCCTGGAGCAGGAAATATTGCTTTAAACACCTGGATTTATAAACAGCTCAAATACTATATGCACAACATACAGAAGAAACAAATGTGGTGAGCTCAGAAGACAGACAACTAATTATAAAATCAATTTTTTCCCCTTTTGGAATTGATAAGTAGTAAAGTGGCAGCTTTAAGGTGCTTATATAAAATGTTAACTGTGCCAAATATGATTCATTTCAATGAAATTAAGACACTAGACACTACTTGTAATTGTTACTATTAGGTTCTAATGGGGATATGATCATTTAATTAAGAATGTTAAGGAGCTGCATGATAAAATGCAAATCATTCTTTATACAGAAAAGCAACACAGTGTACAAAGCAATGTTTTGAAAACAAATAACTACATTACACTACAATAAGAGATCTTTTGTTTCTCTTTTCCTTCATTAATCTGGACTGGTTTCAGCTTGTGCTCAATGTTTGTATCTTGATACCAGAGCTTGCAGGAGACCACTGCCAGCTCCCCTTCCGCTAAGCTCACCATAGGCACCACAAAGTCTGCAGATCTCACGCACACACTTCATAATGAAATGAGCCACAAACAAAAGCTCAGGCAAAACCAACTACTCCTTCTCTTGCAAGAAAATAAAGCAAACATGTATGTATTACATGAACATAATTCCATAAACAGCTGTGTGTAGGTTTGTATTTTAACATGATGCAGGTAGCATAACTTCATTAGCATAGTTTTTGCTTCACATGAAAGGGATTAGGAGGCAGTTTTGGTTTAATAATCAGAGTAAGGGTCTTCGCAGAATATCTTGAGCTCAAATCCCCACTCAGACAATAACTCAATTATCTCTGCATCCCAATGCCCTCAACCTCTGTGCTTTAAAAGGTCTGTAGTGCAGTTCAGTAGATTAGATAGCCAAAGGGTCAGGAGTCTGCACTACTTTGCAGATTCCATATTGTTTAAATATTTTAAAAATGTCAAAACAGCTAAGGCATCAATGATTGTCAGCTATAATCTTAAATCTCTTACCATGCTACTGAAACAGCTTTTAATGCATTTCTTAAACCAGTAGTTAATTTCTTCAGTTTATGTGTCTTAATTGGCAGTCTGACAATCAAGGCACTATAAAGAACTTCCTTCAGGACTGACAGTACAGTAATATTTAAAATCAAAACAGCCGATTATTATTATTACAATCACCACTCTGTGGTTTCTAAAATGTGAGCTCCCCATTTCTCATTTACCTTAAGAAGCTGCTTTCCAATTGCCGGGCTCATCTTTTCATCAACCATGAAAATAACTATTCCTCTTTCATCCATGCCACGTCTGCCGGCACGCCCAGACATCTGAATATATTCACCTGAAGTAATCTAGACAACCAAAAAACAAAAAGTATAATTAAGAACACAAAATCCACCCCTCCCACAAAGTAATACAACAGCTAATTAGCTTGACCAAGTTTAAGACATCAAAACAAGTATTCTGGGGTGCGGTTAGTGGGTGTTAGAGCTTGAAACAATTAACCAAAATGTTCCTTGCTTACCCAACGAAAATCTTTTCCATCAAACTTGCGGGCACTTGTGAACAAAACTGTCCTGGCTGGCATGTTGATTCCCATGGCAAACGTCTCTGTTGCAAACAAGGCCTGAAACCACCAAAAAAAACCCGGCTCCATTAATTAGATGTTAGCAAGGCTCAGTTTAAATATATGGAGAAATAAACAAACTATTATGTACTTGCAGTATGCAAGAGCTGAACATCTAATCTTCACTGCCAACCAATCAGTTCACTATTAATAAAGTTTACTCTAATAAAGTCTGTCAAGTAGTCTTGCCCTTTGAGAAACTGACTTTCAAATGTAATATTTCATTTGCAACACAAATTACAAGGGGCATCCCATTTACACTAAAGTGTGCTACACATTGCAAGGGCACTGTGGTAGATTGATATATGTTGCACTAGATAGCAGGAACTCTTTTCTCATGTGTACTGTGCAACTGCAAATAACAGACTTTACAACTAACCTTCAGTAAGCCTTCAGAGAACAAAATCTCAATAGTTTCCTTCAGGATAGGAAGCAAACCACCATGATGGATCCCTACTCCTCTCTTCAACAGTGGCAACACATGCTCAACCTTTGAAATAATACATTAATATATTAGTGCTGGAACAAATACCTGAATATTCGAACAAAATATATATTATACAATTTTTTACATGTATTCGGATACAAAAATCAGTTGTTCGTATTCACTACCAATGACAAAAATACCTTGCATTTCACCAGCTCACCAGAAGTTGTGTGACAATATCAAAAATGGCAAATGAAAGAGTTCTGTGTGACGTGAGATTAATAAATATATTTATTTATAAAAAAAAAAAAAAAACTAACACCACACAAACACAACAGCTCTGAGCCTCTTTAAGGAAGGCCATCTGGGTCAAAAAAGCATTGTGCTGCTTTAGAGCAAGTCAATCTCACAGGACAAAAACGTAGTGCTGAGACGAACATGGTATTATGATGTTCGTCCAAGATTTAGATATTCATTAGTTTTCAAAAGGTAATTAAAGCCAATAAATGTAGCACATTATTTAAAGTAGAAACATATTCAAGAAGTATGAATATGTTGTACAGGACTTTTTTGCACAACATATTCATACTTCTTGGATGTTTTTTTTTTTTTTTTTTTTTTTTAATATTTACATATATGACACTGTTGCGTCTTCAACAGCCTAACAAAGTGATGGAAAACGCGAGGCAAGTTGCTTCCACCATAAGAGCAGGTATTCTGCGATAGATAGTTTGGGTTCTTGCAAAGCAATCTTATTCAGATCGGTAGTTCATGGAGGCCTGTTCCTCATAGAGAGGGGATCGCAAACTCTCGACAGCATATTCTCTACATGTTGCTGTAGATTCACAGCAGTGTGGCTCTCTGCAGTCAATTTTGTAGCTAGAAGTTCAGTTTGTAAGGGCCACTCACAGTCTACAGGGCCGGCATCAAAGGGGGGGTGCAACTGCACCCGGGCCCAGTCTTTTCAGGGGCCCAACTCCGAATATATTCCTTTTTTTCTGAGCCCACTTTAAAAGACTACGATGTAAAAAATAAAAATAAATAAATAAATAAATAAATAAATAGGTGCCGTCTACTCCAATGGGATTAGAAAAGAAATGCAGCAAGGTATTTTCTATTTGGATGCGGGACGCAGAGCAAGCGCTCTGGCAACAGGTCAGTGTTCAGGTCATGTGACTGCTCTGCTGAAAGTCGGAAATGCGATACTAAAGGAGTAATTTCGGGAGCTCAAACAGACCGAACAAAACAGGACAATCTGATTTGCGAAACCGTTCCACCGTCTAGCTGTGGAAAACATTGCATTCCAGGCGTTCCAGGTAGTTCCAAAGTTTTGCATCCCCTATTCTATTTTTTAAATTTTTTGTTTCAATTAAAAAAATAAAAAATAATTTAGATATTACAGGAAGCCATAATAGTAGTACAGTAAGTATTTCATGTTAGATTTCAAAGTGTCACATTTAATGGTTGTCAGTTTTTCATTAAGTATGGAAAACTACAAAGCAGCATGCAATTCAATATGTTAACATAGCATTATTCAGCAAGCTTCATTAGACTCTAAAATGATGATTTACGATTATCTGTCGTGAGTAAAAAAAAATGTAAAAAAAAAAAACCCACGGACGGTGCAGATAAAAAAAAAAAATTTGTGACAGAGATCAAATGACGCTTGGTGTTAGATCTCCTTCCCGACCGGTGAGGGCACTAGAAAGAAGGAACAGAGTAACCTTAAACAAATGGCAAGACAATTTATTCCGAAGGATAGGTGGAAGTCGGCCATTTAGGAAAGGGGCGGAGCTACGGCACCCAAGCTCACTGACCCGGACGGTAAACGGCGTGGCATCTGAGGATTGGAGGAGCGGATGCACTCGTTAACCTAGGGGTTAGGGCGAGTGTATAAATAGGGGGGCGTGGCTTTGTGATCTGTTCCTTTGCAGATGGTTACGCTAAATAACCCAGATGGAGCCCGTTTGTATACCGAAACCGTGAGTGTCCTGTTTGTTTGTGTATTAACACTGTTTGTCTTGTGTTGTTTTCACTAAGACTACTGAGCACGATCCGGAGCTGCAGCCACAGGCCAGCGTAAAACCCGGATATCACCACTCACCTTCCCACTACAGGAACCGTCTCTTTGCACCACGAGCACTAAAATCACGCACTATCGGAATTGTGTCTGTGTTTTGTGTGGGTGAAAGAACTAGACTTTGGGTTATGGGTCAAACCCGTGGGATTATAAATTAGAAGTGATACACGCCGCTGTACAACTTCCAACATTATTATTATTTGCAGGTTTGCTATAAAGCTCTGGACATTGAATCCATTTAACAAATACCCTTGCACCTGTATATCATCATCTGTGTCATTTATCCACTCTGCACTGCACTCACCTGCACATATTCACCACTTTGCCACAACATATAATTAAATTATGAGCAAACATGAAAATCCTCCGTTCAACTCAGCACTAATAAGTATGCATTTCTCTTAAGGGACTGATGTTTCATCATAAAAGAATCACTTCTCTGCTTTGGTGTGTGTATTACCATACAGCAGTGAAGAACCATCAGGAAATGTATTTAACAAATGAACAGTGCAAGATGAAATTAAAAAATCAAAAGAGATAACAAAATCATTGCATGACAACACAAGAGACAAAATGAGTACAAGCAGGCAGACGTGGGTATAAGTAGTTATAAATATGGTTAGTGACAAGTAACTTAATTGAAAATATTTAAATATGGTTTGTGGAAAGCAAAATATATATAAAAATAAATATTTCAACTATTTGAAATAGTCAGTGTTTACGAATAAAATCTTAAATACATTTGTCCCAGGTCTGCAAGCAGGCAGAAAAACCCAGAGAGAAAAGGAACATCCAAAAATCAGATGTAGAAACAGGGAGTTGAAAATGTTATGTTTAATGTAATACTCTATATCTATAAACCAGTATATCACCACAGGAAAATCTTATCAGGTCTATGATGAGGCTTATGAACTTCTAGGTCACCCTTTCCCTGCCTAGAGCAACATAACATTGACAGACACTGGAACACAAACAAACTGTCAGAACCACATTTGGCAGACAGGAAACACACACGTTCAGATTGCAATATCATACGGGGGAAAAAAATTGTGGAGGTCAGAGAATTCTGAAGTTCAAGCTCCCATGGTTTAAGTGAAATAAATAAATGAACTTGCCCTGGCCTATAAACAAAGAACACAGTGACCGACTGCTGAATACTGAACTGTTATGGTAGTGTTGTAGGTCAGTAACAAGAACAGCATTATATTATATTTGCAAATCAAACTTTTTGCCAGCTGTACTAATTATTCATAGTCCTGTTGATAGAAACAGAAATCTGACTTGCCTGGGGAAGTTTTTTGTCTTCATCTGACAAGCAGTCAATGGCGTTGTTAAAGACCTCTTCCACAAGCTTCTTTTCTTCATCTAAAAGACACCAGTTATAAATCAGAACAGTTCAACTGCTTGGGGCAATTCTATGTAAAATAAGTCACGTTAACATACTAGTCAACTGATCTTGAAACTATTCCGTCAAGGTACTCCATGTATACAAGAAAACAGCCGTATAAAATCATGCTGTGCCTTCTGGCATATTTATACATCTGGTAATTTAGGAATACAGCATTGCATGCAGACTGTTTCTGAAAGGGAACACTTTTTAAAATCAGATTTTGTTATTTATGGATTAATTGCAGAAGCTAGCATGCATCACTTAACATTCACTGTAAAATCAAGAAAGGACTAGACATTTAAGTTTTTGTGAACTAAAACAAAACATTCCCTGGGCATAATCTGGAATGTCAGATTAAATGGTTTGTAAACTGTGTCATCTAGAAATTAACAATGTTGCTGTTCAATGCTTAATTTGAAACCACCTGTAATAAAACTTTGAGAATGATAAAATACAGCTGTGTGAAAACGTGCTCCGTCTCTTGGATTATTGCCAGAGGTAAAAGCATGTGGCAGCGAATAGGTTTATTTTTTATGGTTACTACCAGTAATATATCGTAAGCAAGAAAATCAAAGAATACAGTTTTGTACCAAACCAAGATTGCAAATATGGACATTGTGTGCCATTTCTTTATTCACAAAGAAATATTGTAAACAAGACAATATTGTTTATGCAAGAATACTGCCAATATGTAAATAACAGAACACATGGTGCTGATGAAGAGTCAGCAAAATACTGTCACTAGCCACAAACCACAGGAAATCAGAAGGACTACAGCTCGACCTCTCTGAACTTTCACAACTGTAGAAGAGCTGCTTTTAGTAAAAACAGTGGATTTCATTGTAGCTGCTTCTTCTGGGAAAGGGCTATGACCAGTTTCAAAAGCTCTACCTTGACCTAAAAGCAGAGCCTAGTTTCCTGTTTTAAAAGGAAATGTATTTTTGATATTACTCCTGATTTATTTGTTTAAGGCTTTCATCTGAAAAAACACTGCAGAGCGGGGATTACTCTAGGGAATCACACACCTGGTTCCTTCTAATATTTTACACTGCTGGCCAGTACTAGCTATATTCAAACATTGTATGTCATTTACAGTTACCAATATGGGATACTTCCTTGCCAAAACACTGCATTATTCTATTTCACTATGGACATGTGTACATCAGCAGTACTATTTTTTTTTTTAAAGATTGAAATACATTAAATTGGTTCTTTGATTTGACTAGAGAGATTTTTAATGTAGTAGTATAGCTCTTGACAAGTCAGCTCAGTTAATTGTAGGCAGATTTAAAATGGAGATCTACAACCGACAGTAAGGCCTTTTGGCATATAAATTGTAGATGTACAGGACAGTACATGAAAAGCACATAAAATGAACTTATTGTGAGAAAACAAAACTAAAATTTATAAATAAATCTTAATCTGTACTGTATTTAGGACAAGCAGACAATTATAGGTACAAATGCATGAGTGACTGCAACAGTCGCATTTAACAGCCTACTGAACTCATTACTAAATAAATTGATAAAAAAAATAAAATACTCCCCACTCTTGTTTATATAAATAAATTACAAAGGAAATTCCCATGCACGTCAATTATTATTTATTTATTTTATTAGGCGTTGAAGCAGTTGACTTTAGCACGTGCATTTAGTATATTGCTGGTTTCATTTTTGTATCCATATTATCTACACTGACTGGCCTTTAGGTCTACCAAAATTGAGCTGAACAATTCAAGGTCATGCTCATAAACCACCTGGCTTTTCTGACCTGACTAACCACTTCTGCCCCCCTGGGTTTTGTGCAGTAAAGAGTTATTGTATGTTTAGAAAAAAAAAAAGTCAAGCTATTTAAGGTATTAAAATGTTGACTTGGAGGGAGCTGAGAATTAATCTCCCTAAAGGGTTGTATGCTTTTTCAATAGTGTTTCAAATTGTTAAGAGTTAAAGTTGGTACTTTATTTCCACCGATATTGCTTTTGGCCTTAGCTGATGTGTGCTCAAACCCCACTGCAAGAACATGAAGGGACCACCTAAAATACTGGTTATTACTCAGTGTTTGTACCGCATGGGATCTCAATCTGAAAAAAAAAAAACAGCTCTTTGTGAACCAACAAGCTACATTATTACTTTTTTAATAAAGGATCAAATAATGTTTTAAGTGAACTTCCTAAAATTGAACATGAGAACAAACAGAATGTAGTATTGAAAGTGATAAGAGATGCATATAGTAAAATGTTGTGTAGCTATCTATAACCAGTTCCGTATTAAAAACAAAATGGAATAAAGACACTTAAAAAACAAACAAAAAAACTGCTGTTTAAACTTTGAGATGCACGTTCCCCAACATAGAACCCAGTGGACATCACATTACACCATAATACAGCAGTCTCTGTCTGAGAAACAAGGGCCAGGAGTGAATGGAGGTGTTCAGGTCAGGATTGAGGTGTGTCTGCAAAGATACAAGGGAAAGCCAAGAGGCACCTGCACGTATCATAGCCAATGCTTTCTTTTAAGTAAAAGCACAAAAGTTTGTTTAGAGACGGTCAACGGCACTCTAAACTGGCCTGCACATAACTCCAACGGGGAAAGGACATACTTTTTCCTTGGCAAAAACAACATTACTACATACACCACCAGACTACCTCATTAACCAGTGGGTCTAGACTGTCACTTCACACTTTCAAAAAGTGTGATATTCAAGTTAGGAAAGAAACTTTAGTATGTGTAGGAAAAATAATTATGCTTTACTGCCTCCAAGCTCAACAAGTTGTTTTAATATTAACAATGGAATGCATCTATAGCCATAACATTACCTCCAATGCTGGACACACACAATCAATACAGGAGAATGCAACATGTTTCCCATCATCTACTCGTGTATTTAATTTTATATAAAGACTTGCATCCAAGATCCTAAATTGCTAAACTACACTTTAATTTTATTATTTTCTTGGCTTGTCAAAAACATTCTCGGATGCTGGACATGGAATAGGCAATATTAACAAACACTCAGATGTTTTACATCATCTCCACATTACAACACTAGGATCTGGCAGTCCATGCATAAAATGCAAGCCTGATAGAATTCTCTTCCAAAAATAGGTCTGCAGGAACAAAGGGAGAATAGGAGATTACTTTGCTTTTTTTTTTTTATCCCATGCACTGCACAAGAAAAGATTTTAGGGAGCCTTTACAGTAACTGATTTTCAACAACATGACACAGACATGGGAAAGAAACATTTGTTAACATGAAAGATCAAAACTATTAAAACAATAAACGAATGAGCAGGTCATACAGCAAGACAACTGCAGTGGCATGCAAGACGGCTTCAGCAGTTTGGTGTAAACAGAACAGTGCACTCCATTGTAAACGTTAGACTGGTGGGGGGTGGAACATTTAACTTAAGCATTGCACAGGGCTGGCATAAAGATGCTTGAGACAGATCTTCAAATGCTGTTGCTCATCTAGCTGGCATGGACTGCTAAATTATTGTACAGGTTCAAAAAAAGCCATGGGGAACAATGAGGGGCTAGTCTGTGCAGATCACATTGTTAATTAACATAAACAGCTGTACAGCTGAGGTGTCATCTCATTCATACATTCAACATTGTATCACTTAACCCTTTGCTGTCCTATGTCAGATCAGGTCCGATATTACAATTTTCCCTTTCCAGTATGATGTCGGACCCATCAAAAAGACGTAAAGCACAGGTCTAGTGTTTTTTTTTTTTTTCCCGGAAAAAGCCAAGAAAACCTTTCAATGGCCGAATGAAACCGAAAAAGACGTATCTGATAGCCCCTGCACCACAGAGATAACACTGAAACAAAGAAAGAAGATGGCTACTTCTGCCTCCAGTGCTCAAAGAATATCAGACATTTGCAGAGCTTTTTGAGATGTTATAGTAATAAATAATGACTTGGATGGCATTATTGAGGAGTTTGGTGACAAAACGAGTGATCAGGAGAGGATTTATCAGTATGCACGTCTACAAAGAGGTATGTGAAATATATTGAACAAGGGGTGGGGCTTGGCTGGAGATGCAGTACTGAGTGTCCTTTTGTGATTCAATGCCTTTTAAACCTGTCTTACTCAGAAAAAAATATTTTAAAACAGAGCGTGTAAAATAAACAGCGCATGTGAAAATTGGACCTGACATGCCTGACAAGCACTGAATAAATGGATCGCTAAGGGTTAAAGTTAACACAGCAAACTGCTTATTAACCATGTAATATATATGGGTTTCAACATCATTGTAACTTTGTTCTATGCCAGTACCAGACTCAGCACTGTACTTTGGCTAGATAAATCACAGCACGAGAGGCTATAGATTGTCAGAAATAAGGCCCATTGCACAGCACTGATCCACTCCAGGTTTGACTGAGCATAATTTGCCAGTGTACAGGTATTAAGATAGGTTTAATTAACTTTTCAATAATACCTGGTATGGCTTAAACACTTATATCCCAGCTATACTATACCTTGGAGAAAATGAAAAAAAAAATACAAGGTCTTGACAATGCAACAAAGGTTTTCAAGACAACACTTAAAAGAAAACACATGCAAATCAACTATCAAACCTTAAAAACAATGGACATAAATCTGATTTTCCATTCCCATCAATAGGACGTCAAGTGCTTTTAAAAGTCAATACCTGTATTGAAGTCCAGCTTAGAAACCTGCAGTGCATAGGCTTCACAGTCTTTCTTACTGAAACTGAAGATAATGACAGGCTGAAAGTTCCTTTCCATGATCATCTTCACAATCTTGAACACATTTGATGGTCCTACAAAAGAAACACACAGCTATTAAAGGAAGACTTGCGTCTATTATTGCTTTATGTTACACTCATGCCTATTACTATCTTGTGTCACAATAACCATTTTTGTCACAGAAGAAATAAAAGATTACAGACCATTTGTCAGTGATTTGGTATTATTTTTTTACCCATTCTTATTTTTCATGAGAAAAAAAAGTTCCTAAAAAACAGTCCCAACAATCCAGATTACAGCAAAGGCAAAGTGAGGTGTTTCGTGTAAACAATGCAGGGTTTCTGTAACACCAACAGGCTATGTGGGGACTTTCCAAGAGTAGTTTGCTTATTTAACATGTACAGAGTTCCCCTTGGCCTTGAATATGTCTGAAACTTTTCCTCTCTGGGACAATTTACTTCAGGGACAATTTAATATGAGCACCTGCAAAACTCGTTAATAGTTAGAAAAAGTATATATATATATATATATATATATATATATATATATATATATATATATATATATATATATATATATATATATATATATATATATATATACACACACACACACACACACAGTACCTTGCAAAAGTATTCAGACCCCTGACCAATTCTCTCATATTACTGAATTACAAATGGTACACTGAAATTTTGTTCTGTTCGATATTTTATTTTAAAACACTGAAACTCAAAATCAATTACTGTAAGGTGACATTTTTTTTATGTTGGAAAATATTTAAGAAATAAAAAACCGAAATATCTTGCTTGCATAAGTATTCAACCCCCACACATTAATATTTGGTAGAGCCACCTTTCGCTGCAATAACAATAACTTTAAGTCTTTTGGGGTAAGTATGTACCAGCTTTGCACATAGTGTCGGAGTGATTTTGGCCCATTCTTCTTGGCAGACTTGCTCCTGGTTGTTCAGGTTGGTTGGACGATGCTTGTGGACCGCAATTTTCAAATAGTGCCACAGATTCTCAATGGGATTGAGATCAGGACTTTGACTGGGCCACTGTAGGACATTCACCTTTTTGTTCTTGAGCCACTCCAGTGTTGCTTTGGCCTTGTGCTTGGGATCATTGTCCTGCTGAAAGGTGAATTTCCTCCCAAGCTTCAGTTTTTTAGCTGACTGAAGCAGATTCTCTTGCAGTATTTTCCTGTATTTTGCTCCATCCATTCTTCCTTCAATTGTAACAAAATGCGCAGTCCCTGCTGATGAGAAGCATCCCCACAGCATTATGCTGCCACTACCATATTTCACCGTAGGGATGGTGTGTCTTGAGGCATGGGCAGTGCTAGGTTTGCGCCACACATAGCACTTTGAGTTTTGGCCAAAAAGCTCTATCTTGGTCTCATCTGACCACAAAACCTTTTCCCACATCGCAGCTGGGTCACTCTCATGCTTTCTGGCAAACTCCAGACGTGCTTCCAGATGGTACTTTGAGTAACGGCTTCTTTCTTGCCACCCTCCCATACAGGCCAGTGTTATGCAGAGCTCTTGATATGGTTGACTAGTGCACCATTACTCCACTCCCAGCCACTGAACTCTGTAGCTCCTTCAAAGTGATTGTTGGCCTCTCTGTGGCTTCTCTCACAAGTCTCCTTCTTGTTTGAGCGTGGAGTCTTGAGGGACGGACTTTTCTTGGCAGTGCCTGGGTGGTGTGATGCAGCTTCCACTTCCTGATTATTGACCCAACTGTGCTCACTGGGATATCCAAACACTTGGATATTATTTTGTACCCTTTCCCTAATCTATGCATTTGTATTACTTTCTCTAACTTCTGTAGAATGCTCTTTGGTCTTTATTTTCCTTCAGATTCACAGCCTTACCAATGATCCTTCAACAGTGGGGTTTTTATCCAGAAAATGTGACAGCAACTTTAATGGTTCACAGGTGGAGGCCAATGGTAAGGTAACTGTGTCCTCGTTAGGGCAATTTCTTTCATCGGTGCAAACTGGGAGCTTCCACAGCACAGGGGTTGAATATTTATGCAAGCAAGATATTTCAGCTTTTATATTTTTCTTAAAAAAATTTCTTAATAAAACCAATGTCACCTTACAATAATTGATTCTGAGTTTCAGTGTTTAAAAATAAAATATCAAACTGAACGAAATTTCAATGTACCATTTGTAATTCTGTAATATGAGAGAATTGGTCAGGGGTCTGAATACTTTTGCAAGGCACTATGTGTGTATATATATATAATCACACGGCTTGGAACATAACCTCTGATTGGTTAAACAGCATCACATGACCTTGCATATATATAGCGTATAGCGAGTCTTGCATACTAATGAGCTGCTTCACACTGAATAAATCACTACGCACCACTACATTTTAAATTCCATGACAAACTGCCACTTTATTTGTTATTAGTTACAAAACCACTGCCAAAAATGAGTGGCATTTCACCTATTTCCTTTAATATATTTGGGGATGAAACTCAACACAGCTGGTACAATACCAACTTTCTGAATAAAGAGAACAATCCATCTGAAAAAAATAAATAAAATCAGTGCACCAGCAAGAGTAGACACGTAACAGTAGATGAGGAACAGCTAAATGAATACTTTTGCAAGGCACTGTATGTATGTGTGTGTGTGATATTTTGTTAATATTATATATATTAGATATATATATATTATATATATATATATATATATATATATATATATATATATATATATAAATATTTTTATAAATAAAACTGTGACAGGTCGGAGGTGCTCCTACATTAAAGAAATGATTGTAAACAAACAGCCCAGCGTTCTCTTCAGCGCTGTTGAACATAACGGGACGTTACTTTGCTACCTGGAAAAATGACGCTGTATTCAGGCCGCTACACTGTGTTTTCAGTTTACGTAACTGCCAAAAAAAAAAAAATCATCCTGTGAAACATTGTTGATTATTCCTTTATGTGAGAATTTGGTTTGCTTAAAATACTTGTTTAAGCTCTCAATAATCTTCAATGGGTTGGTTGTGACAGCATGTTTTTTAGTTTGGTGCATGTAATGTATGCGACCAGGAGACGAGCTTGAACTTCACTGAACTTTATTAGCACATTCCCCCTGTTGACAGATGAGACTAGATCCTGGGTGCATCCGTGATACACTGTTGCAGATCTTTATTATTATACCAGAACTACGTTCCCTATAAAACTTGTATTTAGTTAGCCACTGTGGCTACAGTAACTTAACATTTTTTTTTAGCCAGTGGAGAAACTTTAGCCACTTAATCCTATAAAACAAGTTCTAAACATACTGGTTCAGCAAGGGAAAAAGACAAGTATTTTATCTGAAAGCATGTAGACATTTGACATGCCAGACCACACCATTTACAATACACAAATATTATATTTAATTTGCACCATTTAATAAATGCCAAACTTAGTCCCACGTGAAAAAACATCACTACAGATTTCCTAAATTCTAAATAGGTTTGCAGAGATACTCATGTACTGCATAACCCTTTACATTATTTTGACTGTGACACTGTTTTCGTTCCACTATAGAACAGTAAAGCAAAATTGTGACAGTGCCAGTGTATGTTAATACTGTGGCGAGCTGGACTACTTGTGTTATATGTTATATGGTTTTGTGTCACCGTTTCGTGTTTTGTCAATGTCCCGAGTGCCTGTGCACGTGAACGAGTGCACCTGTGGGGTGGGGAGCATGATCAAGTCGTGGTCCCAGTGTGGTTGTGAATGTTGTCCAATAAAGTGTCTTGTTATGTCTAAATGTTACATGTTTTCACTGGCTAATGAGGTATAAAGGGCAGCTTGTACGCTGCTGTGGGCTGTGTTGTGCTGCGAGGACCTTATCAATAAAACCTGAAGAGCTTTCCCCCCCGGAACGCTACAACATTAATGCCTCTCTGACCAACCACAGCTCTAGTTACACAAGATTGTACTAATGTGATTAATATTAGTAGGATTGTACAGCCAGTACTTGTTTGCAAAAAAAAAAAAAAGTTTTTTTTTAAACAGTGTTCTTTCACCTGACTACCAACAGTAAAATATTGCTCCGATTCTGACATTAAAACTCAAATCATAGTGAGACGAATCCTTCTTTTTTAAAATAGTGTTTGTTATCTTATTAAATTATTCCTCCTTCAAATTTACTTTGTTACTACTTCCAAAATATATTTCAGCACATTTTAAAAGAGATAGCTAACAAAGAAACAAAACAAAAAACAAAAAAAAAATTGCAGTGATATTGAAGCTGCGCGTTTCTGGCTTGCAGTCTATGAAAATGTTCTTTTGTGACCAGACGGTATGTTTCAAACCATGACTGCTTCACCTCCCTGTGACTAGTATCAGTCAGATTTTAGTTGTGCAGATGGGTGACTGGTATGCCTTGGGCCGCATCTTTTGGAACATGATTCTGGCAGTTGGTCTGTACGAATTGTTTTATAACATTTTTTCTATTTGGATGCCATGTGGGTTTTTTTTTTTTTTTTTTTTGGAAAAATAGATGAGCCACAAAGGAAAACATTTTGCTTGTGGCAAAGTGACAAGCGGCTAGCAGGAACGTAGCATAACAAGCTGGGTTAAATAAATGAATCGTTCAGATGAAGAACAGTAATATGTATTCCACACAGTTTTGAGGTATTCAGTCTTTATTTCAAGGCTTTTAAAAAAAAAAAATCCAAAGTTCCACAATTTTACAATAAACCTTTTGTATGACTTCAGTTTCCCACAGATAGATTTTCATAGAGAATGTAGGTTTGAAAATATAAAATGTGGGACTGAGTACATGTCCAGTTTCACTTGTGATAAGTGGAAAAAATGGAACAAAAACAGGTTTTCCACTTACTCTTGCAATCACGCGTGTAAGTTACATCTTTTAATGGTGCAACAACCATATTTATTGATATATTATATATATATATATATATATATATATATATATATATATATATATATATATATATATATATATATATATACACACACACACACACAACGATAAAAGCAAAACTCCAATCACATGATCACAGTAAAGTTTCAGACTATTTAAAATGCGAGATGATGCATGTTATTAGTACAGCTTTGTTAGTAATCAATAAGTAGCCTATATTATTTTAACTACAATACAATACAACTCACATGCAGAAACTACTACTATGAAGTAGGCTACAATTTTTAAAAAAGTCATGAATTAAAAAAATAAATAAAAATAAATAGAAAACCTAACATTTATGCTATTTTTGAAAAAAAAAAAAAACAATAAAATCAGCACTAATTATATCCACATAATCATAGGCCATTTTAATGTTTTGAAAGGTAAAACAGGTTTCTCAGTCTGTCAGAAAACCTATCACTACGGCAAAAAGCTTCCCCTCCATGGAATGGCATCCATTCCTTGCTAGGGAGTATGTCACATCCTATGATGCAGACTCTACATCTACCTACTGACAGCCATAGATATAGAATAGTACCCCGACAACTACTTCCACAAAGCATAAGCATGTGCGTGACATATCCTGCCTCTCTCTTAGTAGTATAGGTGAAATTAGTATCGACAGAAAATGTAATCTCCAAACTGAAATATCTACACACCTTTAGTTCCTCCTTTACGGCCCTTCTGGTCTCCCTTTGCCAGGTCACCTGCATCTCTCAACACTTGCATCGCTGTGTTGAAATTATCTTCTCTGAACTCTCCCTGTAGGGGAGGGGGGAAGCATTACAAGTGTCAGTTTAATAGCACTAGGTTATCACCACATGACAAAATATTACAGAGATTTTTATTGAACTGCAAGACTGGTCTGATGTTTGAATAATAAAAAAAAAAAAGAATACCATGTTGTTTGATTTAGAGAAAAGGGTGTAAAATATCAGTTCACATTTTAATAGAGAGTTAATAATAATCCCTTGGAGGGAGTTGACAGTTTTAAATATGAAGACGTTCATATTGATACACCTCTTAAAATTGAACTTAGTCTGAACTAAACTTAGTCATCTGAGAATAGAAGAAGCTTTCACTGGAACCAGATCATTTTTTTAAAAAAGGGGCAAATAAGCTGTCTGTCTATCAATATAGTCTATTTTAAGAAATACATTTTGGTGATACTAAATATTGCAAAACGCCAACAGTGAGTAATACTATTGGAGTAAAGCTTTTGGACTGGAATAAAACTACCCACTTCTTAATATTTATTCAAGCAGAATCATAAATCACAGCATGATAGAAATTCTCATGTATTTAAAAAACAAAACAAAAAAATCCACACAACTACAAACTATTAATGACATTTTAAAAACAAAAAGAGTGCTCTAACTTATGCTTCACAATCCCTTTTATTTCAAGTTTCATTTTCATTTAAAAATTTGCTCGTTTTCTACTTAACAGAAAAGAATGAGTTGAACTGCTTCCTGTTTAAACCCAAAACCTCCCACTCCTACTACAAAAGAAGATGTTCCCAAATATATTCAATGATGTGGAGGTAAGGAGAAGCAGGAACTATATTTGTTTGGATTGGTGTCAATGAATACATTTAAGTTCTTACGCTTTCATCCACAACCAAGTGAAGTCCATCGCCCCCTGCTGGAAAGATGTAGTGTTGAAGTGGTGTAGGTCGATAGTCTGTGTAGACTACATGGCAGGCCTGCAAGAAAAGAAATACACATATTTGAGCAATGAAAGAAAAAAGATCCTCATGAAATTTTCTACTGGCATTCATGTCAAGCTGCATGCAACAAACAGCTCTGTGTAAACTAGAATTAACTCTTTACAACTTCTTGTATGCAGCGGTTTTTCAGTTACAGCAAAAGATATGCACTGCTCTACTTTCATGCAACATGGCACAGTCCCAGCAAAGAAAGCACATAACTGGCTGTTCCATATTGTGTATATAGACAAGATGCAAATAGTGTGTACACAGGACTTAAGTATCAAAAACATAAAACAAAGACCCAACAAAGACATTCTTAGTGTGGTACATAATGCAATCAGTACAAAAATCACTTGTCTGAACAGAGTTTAACCCCTACATATTTGGCTTAGCATTTTGCTGTACATGCAGTTTGAGAATGTAACCATATTAGTAGAAAAGAGTGAAATACCTGTTTGTGAAGATGGCAGATCCACTCAGCAAACTGACGTGCATTGGGGATGGTGGCCGATAAAAACACATAGTGAACATTGTCGGGAAGAAGAATAATGGTTTCTTCCCAAACCACACCACGCTCTACAAGAAAATGGCACAGCAGTTTAAAGGTTGAAGAAATTTAAAGCAAAAAGTACTGCTAGTTAAAAAAAAAAAATTCTTTTGATATGATATTTTATGAATTGTTGTTTGGAGTTAAATGTATCCTGGGAGTATTTTGATGGAATGAAGTATAATTTGCTTTCTTATTTATTATTACTACAGTCGGTGCTGCTTTATCAGGACGCCTCAGGAGAAGTAAAAATATCCAGAATAAGCAGCTGTATCAATTAAACTGTTTAAAATAAAAAGAAATTAAATCACACCACGATTACACGCCAAATACAAGTAAATTATTTGTTTTATTCGTAAAGAAAACGCTGTTTATTTCTACATGAAATAAAAAAAATGAAGTCACGTCTTATCGCAAAGCAAGGCACATGCGATGTTAACACGCCAACTTTCTTTGCAACAGTGTAATCACTGCCTTGTGCCACGCAAACCTGTCTTCCTCAGAAAAGCGATTTCCGTTCATCGTTTGAAAATACTGTATCCCAATTAAACTAAGTGACGTCCCAATTAAAACATAAATAGCATTGGGAATAACCATCTCCTATCCCATTTAAGCAGAAATTCCTATTATCAGTATCCTGATTAGGTATGTGCCGACTATTTGCCAATTTATTTACACTGTGCCTGCCCCATACGAAGGATATATTTTATTTCATTTGAATTCAAAAGGGTGCAGATCTTGATGTTATCTCATCTGCATCATAGTACGTTAGTCTTTGCTTCTTTCTTTTTAGGAGTTCATTTTCACAAATGCTGCTTGTGGATTTGTTATAGTTGTTACTGTTTTGTTTCAGCTCTACCTTGTATTGCTACTCAATTAAATTTTGCAGGAACAATCACAATACTTGCTCTTCATAAATCACGTTAAACACGCTATTGTAAATTGAGGTAAAACTAATAAATTCCAGATTGACAAACATTTCAGTGAATGCTTTCATCAGTTATTCTTGAAGAGAAGGTAGGATACACTGTTTGCAAACAGTAGCAAAATTGGTTACTTTGCAGATGCAATACCTGAGTCTCTCATGTAATGGATTTCATCAAATACAACCCATGCTACTTCTCTCATCACCTCTGATCCTCTGTAGAGCATACTTCTTAAAATCTTCAAAGAAAAACCAATAGAGATTAGATGTTTATAAGAATATTAGACAATTGTGTACAATAGAAACCCAGTAAATGGCAAAGCACTGAACAGAATCGTTATCCCTTGTTTTAATGGGTATAGAGTGGAAGCAATTTATTATTGTTTTTAATTTACATCACACGTAAAATTGTGAAGACTGGTTCTGTAACAAGTTTCTTAGAAATCCACATTGTAATCATAGTGACATGGATGAATTCAAGTTATTCCACCTTGTAACTAAACCAAATATTCTACTCCAATAAGACGTTCAGTCCCACAAGAAGGGCACATATAGCTCTAAGGCATTATCATAGTGTAGAGGACGTATAGTGCAACATTTCATTGCTTTATTCTGGAAATCACTTTCTAGAAAAACAAATGTGGGAATGTACTCCCACTTTAAATAAAGATACCACACAATGGCTACATATGACAACAGATAGGCTTGAAGTAACAGAACTGCTTCAGACAACCTTTGATGAAGAATGACACTGGTGTCAAATAAAGCCAAAACAGATCTAAACCAGTGCTGTCAGCAAGTATATGGCTTATGCTCAACAAAGCAGTTGTGAGGAGCACATTACCTCTGTGGTCATGATAAGACATGAAGCTGTTGGGTTAATGGTGACATCACCAGTCATTAGGCCCACATCGTTGAACTCCTCATACATCTCTCTGTATTTCTGGTTGCTCAGGGCTTTAATAGGACTGGTGAATATAACTCGCTGCTTCTCCCTCAAAGCAAGGGCAATAGCATACCTACATGGAAGAGAAATGGATAACTGTAAATGATCTTACACTCTACAAGTTACAACACATAAGGTTATCACTGTCTATTACAATATATAATGGTTGAACTGTGATAAAAATTACTTACTCAGCACATACTGTTTTTCCTGCTGAAGTATGGGCAGATACCAGGACAGACTGGTTATTGTCAATGCATAAAATAGCCTCCCTTTGAAAAGGATCTAGAATGAAGGGATACTCCTATAAAAAAGGCAAACGCCACTGTCAGATATGGTTACAAAGTAAACTATCCCCCCAGTGGCTTATATGTTTATATCAGTGGTTTTCAACATTCTGTCTGGAGGTTTCAGCTCAAGCACCCCACTACAATTTTTGCTTTAATGAATGGTTCATTCCAGTTACAATAAAAGGCAGAATAATCAGATTAATACATGTACCCCCCCCCCCCCCCCCCCCCGTTTATTTAATATATAATTTGTGTTAACAGTTTGGGACTGACAAACTACTGGTTTAGGACAGAATACCAAACAGTAATTCTTAAAACTTCCAATTACAATTCTTTGCATGCACAGAATCAAAAGACTTTGGGAAAAGTATTTGGGAATCTCTTCGGAAACACATGCACTGGTTTTCTATTCGGCAAAATTGTTATAAATAATCCAAAATAGTCTGCACTGTAGCCTAAATATTTCTAATGTTACCATTTACTTCCCATCTCCGCATAAATGTATTCCATTTCCATATTTGCAATAGAAAAACATTAACCTCAAGATAAAATTATAATGACTCAATTAAAGCTGCAATTTGTTCACGGTAAAAAAAAAAGTCTTATTTCATGGTCTAAAAATAGGTCTCAAGATATTTTATGAATATAATATTTATTAAAGCACAAAAATGTACGCTGTTACATTTAAAACTGATAATTTTCTCCAGTTATTTTACAACAAGTGTTTCAAAAGATTAAATACTTACCTGAAAAACAGCAAATGCTAAATTGTAAAATGTATTTTAAATGTTCACCTCTTAAAGACATTCTATTTTCAGCATCAGTGAATTATCAAACAAAACAAATATGCAAAAATAAGACACATGAAAGGTTCCCTTGTACTGGACGGAGTGATGTATTTCCGATCTTTGATGCAGCCAGTGTCGTCTTCACTGAAAACACTTTAAACAAATCATGCAGCTCTATGAAGCAAGTTCATTCATCTGACAGGTAGAAGCAAACTGAACCGATGCAGTGTAACAGGTAGGGCGTCAACAAGGCAAAGGTTTTGCTGAATTTATTCAAGTGATAACTATATGTACTTATTTTAGAAATTGACATTTTCACAGGGAACTACACATCATATGGCAATACTTTCACAGAAATCATGAAATCTGTGATAAAAAATACAGCCTTAACAATGAAATGTTTTATTAAAGCTAACAACTAAAAGGAGACTCTTCACTTTCTGTACTCTTGTTGTCTTCCGTCGTTTTTTTTTTTTTTGCAAGCAAGAAATGTATCCATTGTTGACTCAAAACAATACACAGGATAAATCAGGTTTAGCCCTTGAAAGACTCACCTGATAGTCAAGTAAGACATCCAAAAGGGTTATCAGTAGTTTTAAACCTGATTAGTGGTTTTAGGATGTTACCTAGCACAGTCCTCTGTGACAGAAATTAATACTGCTATTAACTTTAAAGCCTGACTGAGATCAGAAAAATGTAACATTGTTTGTATTAAGTTAAACATTTAAATCAAAGGAATTTATATACGACCAACTGATTTCTTGCAGACTCTTCATATTTGAATAAGCATTTGCTCAACTTTCATATGAAATAATGTTCCTATCAGGCACAGTCTGAAGACGAAGATTACTCCTATAAATCGGGGCTCTTCTGGGTCGTAATGGACTCCACACTCACCTTTGGTACATGAGTGTCCATTACTGCCCAGTTAAGAAACAATATTTTAAAATATCTGGAAATGAGCAAATTTAACAGATAATAAAAACAGAAGTATACTAAATGTTTAATACCTTTGCTGCTTTTCCAACACGAGGTTTCAACTGAGTATACTCTTCATCTGCAGGCAGAGCCACCTAAATACAGAAATATTGAGGACATAACCAAACATTCTTTGGCCAATTCTTTGCACCTAAAGGAGAAGACTAAAAAAAATCCTACACCAGGAAACTCCAATGTTAAGAATTTGACTTTAAGGATATCACTACTTAGCTAATATGCAGCACGAGACAGTATCTTTTACCACTGTGGCTTTTTTTTTAGTGTTCCATTTACCTGCATTTGTTTTGCTTTTTATACAAAATAATGATGAAAGGTGGTATATCAGTAGTGTAACAGTTTGTAATGGATCACCTCAGATTCATGTGGGATGTGGTGTTCGAATATGACTTTGAAATCACACAATTGTGATCCACATACTATAAACTTTCCCATTATTTTTGTAATGATACTTGATGCATTTGTCTTGTTTTAAACCTGAGTATTACTGTCCCTTTTTATCACCATTACTTGGAAAATCGCATCACTTTGGTGCATTGACTTACCTCATGTGTACAGCCTTCTACAGTTTCCACCTGTTCCACCTTAACTTTTGGCATGAGATCTGCAAGACTGAAATTTATTTCTCAGGTTATACATTAAATTAGCAAAAGGACAAAGCCCAGTAAATATCCCATGCCTACATCTTACATGAGAAGCAGGGGTCACAAAAAGGAAACATTTTAAGGTTCCAAATTAAGCTATGAATGTACTAACACTTCAGTATAAACTTGACTCCAGTTTGTTTTAACACACTTAAACAAAATGTATACAAACATTCAAAATTAGAATTCGCTATTCTTAAATTGCTGTTTTGTTAGAATCTAAAAAATAAATTAAAAAAAACACACCTGAATTATGAACCAACTCTTTGTACATTGTGGCAGCAACGTGCATTATTATGGCTACAACAACTGTCGCTTTCATCAGCATGTGTGTAGACAAGACATTATTTTTTACATTTTATTCTCAACGGTGGTCAGGCCACAGGTTTTAAATGCTTCTCAATAAATAATTTGCTTATATACTAATTATTTCAGAAAAAAGCTAACCCGGGTATTCTCCTCCACGTTACTTCTATTGCGATGAGCAGGAAATTCTTGATTCCTGCAGTATTTTGAAAACAAGCCAGGGTTTGTTATTTTTAAGTATCATTTTGATGGTTGGAATTGTATTTCTAGGACCTAAATTTAAAATACACAATGTACTCCCTCTGGTAACCCAGCATGAGGCGGGTCTACCTGAAATAGGAAAACGAGAGAATGGCAAAACGCACCGCGAAAACCTTTTCAGGCAAGGTGAAACTGGTTAGAATTGAAAAGGAATTTATGTACACCATTATGAAAGTTAAACTATAATACTGCACCTTTAAACAACACAAAACACACAAATCACAAGATAACTAGATTTTAAAAGCATTTAGCATACACTGTGCTAATTCTTGAATATAAATTAAAGGTAATCATTAGCCTACCTTTACCTGAGACAATCAAGTTAGTTATCCACACATTATTGTAAACTATTCAAAGTAACCTTGAAGGAGACCTTGGACATCTGCACACACAAAATAAGCTGTAAAATTGCTTTCGATAGATTAGCAACTTCTAATTGAAGGATGCCAAAAACTAGTAATGTTTGAGGGTAACACTCCAATGCAAAGCTGTTTGCTTTATTTTATTTTTTAAGCTCTTATTTTATGTATATCTGAAGTAAAAAGAACATACATTTTGAATAAAATCACAACACACAAATGTTTATGACCCCCATTGTGTGAGCAAAAATTACCACTAGCATGTATCAACTGAAGCAAATAAATTAATAAAAACACACTAAAAAATACATTATCTTACTTAATTTCTTCTGCAGATACTGTCTCGAGCTTTGGCTTCTTCCCAAATATTATTTCACCATTTTCATCGGTCTCCAGGTCACGCTTGCTTTTTGCAGTGGAATCAATATTATCTGCTTTAGGTTTGCCATGAGATTTCCTTTATTTAAAAAAAAAAGGACAATATACACTGTATTGGTATTTTAACAAAATGATACATTGATTTGATACATTTAACAATTGTCAGAGAAGGAATTAAAATTGTAATGGTAAAAAATAATAAATAAATAGATTGTTCAAATAATTATTTGGGTGAAGCTGGCTAGTAAGAATCGTATGTCAATAACAAAACTGGTTAAAAGGTGACTTAAAAGCAACTGATTGTTATTAATGCCACTCTTATGGAAAGATGATTAATGTCTGTATTATCATGACTGCTGCTACTTGTAATTAGCCCCAGGATAAAGTGTAATTAAAAAAAATAATACAAAAAAAAAAAGGATAAAGTAAAACGATGATGTCTTTTGGGCTTTATGTTAGGATTAACTAAATAAACAATGCTGTCCTGTGCTTTTTTGTGGTTTTCAAACCACTACCAATATAACATTTATCCTTAGGCAACTTGTTTCTTGATAGTTTCAAGCATTTCAGTGTTTTACTGCTTGGTTTTTCTTACTTCAAGATTCCATGGCACCAGCTTTGTTTGGACACTGGATTTACAGGACCACGCCATTGCGGGACAAGTGCTGTCTGTAGTTATTGAACTTAACCCGTGCTACAGACTATATGTATTGTAAAATGACTAATTACTAATAGCAACTGGTATTTTTGGAGCCGCGTGTACAGCTGTGTACAACTATGAACTGATTGGGTTACCGGCAGGTTACTGTCTACGTCAACACGTTGACATATTTGATTTTGAGTACGGTGGTAGTAGTGTACGTGGCAGAAGTCAAGTACATTATTCATTAAATGTTAACACCTGAAAATGACTATTACTGTGGCTGAATTTGCTTTAAAAATAAAGATACAATAACACGTATAATAGTCCAGCAGCAGTGCTACAAACGCACATCTTCCTCTTCGACTGTACAGACACAAATTGAATGTTACTGTTGTCCAAGCAGGAATCATAAGAAAACACCACAACAGGTGTGAATATCTTTCCATACCCAGGCTTGGTTCCACTGTCGACTTCTTTTCGTTTCTTGGTGCTTGTTTTTTCCTCTTGTTCAAACACGCTGAACAAATCGTCTCCAAAGGCGTCCGCCATCTTTCCAGAGAGAAACACAGTACACAAATTCCCGAAATGCACTTCAAGTGAACCTGAGTCAACTACGGCAGCCAGAGAGGATGATACGATTAACCACTTTCGGTCAGGGTGTTTTGTATTAATTTAAATAAAGCGAGTTTAGGAACATTTTGTAAAATAATCACCTTACAATCTACAATTCCAACTGACGGGCATTCTCAACATGTTTAAACTTAATTTCTATCTATTTATGTTAACCTGTTACGACACTTCCCCCGTCTGACTCTTCAGTAATACGTAATTTCCTGCAAGTTGACATTTGAACTGTTTTTGCAAATTGTGGTGACGTGCTAGAGCGCAAGTGTTTGGGTTTTAAAATGACAAATAAATTATGAAATTGATAGATGTTTCATATCAAAATTGAAACAGTGAAAACAGATTTGTTTTTAGCACCTGTCTCTATTTCAAACTCAAAAGAATGTAACTTGCAATGTAGCTTGTTTAAAAAAAAAAAAAAAAAAAACAACGCAATGCCTGTGAGTAAAATGCATAGGGGAGTGTTTTTTGTTTTCTTGCTGTGTGCAATATAGTAGAACCTGTAACGCTACATAACGTTAAAGTACGCTATCGTTTAATATTGTTGAAAGTTAGTCGATAATACGTGTTATCAGATTCACAGTAATGGGAGGAAAGAAGAAGAAATCCCAAGCTCAGCCAGCGGCATCCCCGGCAGCACCAGCCGCAGCCACAAGCAGCGTTGGAAGTAATGATGCTGCAGGAGGTACCGCCGCATCACTGAACAACAAGAAGAATCCAAGGCAACCTTCAACCAAATCTGCCGCAAAAGACATTAAAGCAAAAGGTATACAGCGTTTTATGTTTAATCTAAATCTTATTAGCACAGTTTTACATACTTATGTGGAATCGGTTCCATTGATCTTTGTAATGGTTGTTCTACATTGTGCCAGTGCTAAATGTTTGAACGTGTCACGTTACTGCTTTAGTGACAACGTTTTTGATCCTATGTAATGTCATACAGCACTTTGAAAATGTGTATTGTGTATTCCCATATGTGTTCCCATTTTCTCTTATAGGTCCAAAGACTTACAGCTTCACTAATGCACCTCCAACAGACCCAGGGACTGCTTCCAATCTAGACAAATCTATTCTGAAGGTACTGTAAATGTGTCTGTCATGAATGGATAACCAAGTCAGTAGCATACATATACCCACCACCTCTGTAAATACTGCCACAGTAACTCTCTGTGATGAAACAGTAGATGACCATGACTTACATCCACATTATTTACATGTGAAGAGTGACATAACTGTAGTAACCAGTTGTTTTAAAAAAGCTTAGAATACAGTGCAGATAGCACACAACCATGTAGTCAGCTTGGATCAGTTTTGATGGTTTTAAAATATTTAGATCAAGTAACGTACATATGTTTTGTTTGATTTTATTATACTTTACTATCTGCTGTTATCTGTATTATTATATTTTATAATGTCATAACCTGTAATGTGATATTTTATAGTGCAATGTTTTGTACAGTGATAACTTGTAACAGTTATAAGCTGCCCTGGATAAGGGCATCTGCTAATAAATATAGAAATAAATAATATTTGCCATATTAGATACCTAGTTTACTTAAAACATTTGCTACATTAAAAGTTCATATGCCTTTAATGTGCATCAGTAAGTAATTCTACCCTGCCCCTTCTGTTTTAAAGGTGGTGATTCAAAGTAACTTGGAGCAAAGAATAATACATCTGATCAATGACTATAAGAAACAGCATGGAGACAAGGGGTCCATATCTGGAAGACTGACTGCCAAAAAACTGCTGGTGTGATTAACTTGTTTGAATTGTGTGGTTTTCTTTAATTATTCAGTTATTGATTGACATTTTTGATATCCCTGACTGGGGTTCATATCAAAATGAGTGTGTTATATATTCTGAAATCCTTCTGATCAACGAAGCCTTTTCGATTTTCACTGTCCTCCTTAAGTGATGTATTTGAGGCCATTTAAAATAATATCCTGGTTTATCATCACCTGGTGCAAACATAGTGCTGCTTTATCAGTTCATTTTAATATTGATCTAATGTGTATGAGATTATTTGGTGCAGCTATATTGAGAACCATTTTAAACTTTGTAAAATAAATAAATATAAATATTAATTAATATATTTTACTGTTGGTGTTTGTAGTGTATTTATTGTAAATTCCTCTACCAAGTATAAAATGTCATGTATCATTTGATGTAGTCAGCTAATTGCCATTTGTAAGGTCATTAAAAATTAAATGAATTTTGCCTATGAATGACTTGGCATTGTGTACAATTTTAATGGAATTGCTCGTTTTGAATTTTCTGTTGTTTTTTTATGCACATTACTCTTCTCTGAAACTTTTTATATCTTGTGTCTGTTAATGTTGCCCACTACATACAATACATTAATGATTCAGTTCTTAGATACTGTGTTTATTTTCTTTCACTTCTTTGTGTAGGACCTGTACATGGCTTTACAAGGGTTTTCGTTCAAGCCTGAGCACATTGAAGAAGCTATGAAAAACACAGTTTTATATGGTGGCGATCTACATTCAGCCCTGGATTGGCTTTGCTTAAACCTTCGGGATGGTGAGAATACTCTACCCATTCGTTTAAGTATTTGTCCATATGTATAGAAATTATTGTAAGAAGACATTTGTGTATGTGCAGTTCATTGTACATTTTTTAGGTAAGCGGCTAAACCGTAGCATAAATCAATTTTCTAAGAGTAGCGCATGTTTATGGTTCAATTCTGCACAAGAACCTGTTACTCCTACTGCAATCAGAGCGTGTTAGAAATATGTTAAATATATTGGAAGTAGCACTAAAATGGGTGTTCTCTCCGTTTGTGTGCATACACTTAACTTATTTTTTTTACATGTACCTAGAAAGCCTATTATGCAATTAAGAATGAACATGTTAAGTTATGTGGGGAATTTGCATGATATGTAGGCTCTTGTCTATGGGTAGTTTATGAAAGTTTAAGTTTATGAAAATACTTTTAGAATATCTATATATATAATATATATATATATATATATATATATATATAGATAGTATTATATATATATCTATATATATATAACCACTTATCCATAGGTGAACTTTAGCAGTGTGAAATTTACTAGGAATATTCTTGAGTTATTGTTTGTTTCTGAGTAAATAGGGCTACAACCCAATTTGTCCTTATATATGAACTTACATTTTTACATACTGTTGGAGCATTGTGAACCAATAATCTTCAGTACAGTGTTAATTTTAACTAGATACATTTTTTATGTAAATATATTTGTTTAAAAAAAAAAAAAAAAAACTTCAAAATACATTTCAATATAGCAGATGTTGCATCTTTGCAATTATAATTCCAGTTCTGTAATTAAGTCATTAAATTTAAAGCCTACACCTGTTTTCTGGAACCTTAGTTAGACTGTTACACTATCATTAAGGCTGTATTTATTTATTTATTTATTTTTAACAATTATCACATTTTGGTGAAATTAACCCATTGCTTTGTACTATGCAGTTTCTAGTGAAAATTCCCATTTCTGAAAGAACAATCTATATACATATTTTGTATCACTTAAAATAAATACAGCCAATGTCTGCCTTGTTGATGCACTACTGTACCTGTTACACTGCAGTTCGGAATCTGGCAGCCAGTTTAGGTTGCTATCGGTAAGTGATTGAACACACACTGCATAGAGCTACACGATTTCTTAAATGTCTTCAACGAAAAAGACACCAGCTGCATCAAAGATCAGAAATATTTCTGCTAAAGGTCGCTCTGTCCAGAACAAGAAAAGGATATTTCACGTGTCTGTTGTTATTTTTACATTTATTTGTTTCTGTTTTTATTTTGTTTCATAATTCACTGATGGTGAAACTAGAATGCCTTTAAACGGTGGACAGAAAAAACAAAATATTTTACAATTTAGTATTTGCTGTTTTTTAGATAAGCATTAAAAACATTTAGAAACATTTGTTTTCTGAAAACAATTTTGAATGTGACAACGCAATTTTTAGACTGTGAAATAAGCCATTTTTACTGTGAAAAAAGTATAGCCCTGACTATTATTTATATTATTATATTATTTTTATCATTTTACCTTTTATTGTTTGGAAGATAGTGTCAGTACATTTTCTCTACATTTGCCTGAAGAAGATAACCCAACATTTTTTTTTGCAATACTTTAACTAATTTTTAAATCATTTCATATTTTCAAAGATGAACTTCCGGAAGGCTTTAGTCAAAAAATGCAGGAGGAAGAAAAGATCACAAAGTCACAGTTTCAACCACCTACTGAAAAGAAGGAACTTTCACATTCAGAGATCAAGAGAGTCGACGAGAAACCTGAGGCAAAGGTACTACAAAATGCATATCCACAGCAAAGCCCTATAAACTGTAAACACTCAACTTTCATATTCACAAAGAGCGTGCTCATTTGCATGCTTCTGGAATTCGGAAGCTGTTTGAAGTGTGTTGTTAGGTTAGAATATATAAAGGAATGTTGGTAACAAATGTTTACTAACTTTATTAACATTATTACTGATCCCTCTTTTTATTGTGCTGCGGATGCCATCTTTCCTCTCAATTATATGCCATCTACAATCCAATCTGCATCTAGGATTTTATGTCAAATGTTTTGTACAATTGGCATTTACTGTATACCTTTTCTCCCATCTGTCAAATAGGAAAAATTTGAAATAAATTTCAAGTTAATGAGAAGGTAAGAACGTGGATTTTAAAACCATGGGTAACACTTATTTGTATAATTCTAGTTAAGGATATTTACTTTAGCAGGCAAGTGTCAAAGAGGAGAAGGTGAACATGAAAGAGTGGATACTACGCTATGCTGAACAAGAGAGTGAAAAAGAAGATAGAGAGGAGCCATGTGAATATAAAAGGAGCCCTGAGCAGGAAGAGAGTTTTGATCCAGTAAGTTACCTGGCAGTTTTATGTTAATCTTTTTATCAACCCCCCCCCCCCCCCCCCCCCCCCCGCCCCCATTCATATATGTGTACCTGGACAAACCCCAAGGACTTACTAAATGTGAACCCTAGAATGACTCCAGCTTCATAACTGACGTATTCTGAATGTAGAACTAAGGAACGAAGTAATTGGACCCTTGCTTATCTTCCACTGATCTTTCCCAGCTGTCATTTATGTACAAAAACATGCTATGATTAGGTTTTTAAAATAGTATCTTTATATATATAATATATATATATATATATATATATATATATATATATATATATATATATATATATATATATATATATATTTGGTTTCTTTTTAATTGCTCGATCATTCATCTTTGACCATGACACGCTTGAGTGACTATGACTGAAGCATATTGGACACTGGCTATGGAGTGATTTCAGCTGTTGAATTACAAGCTCAAATAAAACCAAGAAAGAAAATCACAGAAAAAAATAACAATATGCCACGTCTGTCAAGAGAGCAGTGCCTTCGTGCAATCGGCATGTTGGAGGCAGCATACTGTTGCTCGCCGGCTTGGGTGCTCACAGCCAGCAATTTCAAACCTGGCGAGATGATATAACCAGACACACTCTGTCAATGACAGGCTACGACTTGGGAGACAAAGAGTCACAACACCTGCCCAAGACCGACAGATCATTTTGCAGCATAATCATGATGTCAGTTGTTAAAAAGTCACTGCACCTGCTCTAAAACAGTTTGTCATTTTTCAATCACTTCTGGTGAATTTTGTCCATGTGATAAGTTTCTTTTGAAGCTCAAATGTAAGTGAAACGTTTCTTTTGATGCTAAAATGTAAGTGATATGTTTCTTTTGACGCTCCAATATAAGTGATATGTTTCTTTTGATGCTCAAATATAAATAATACATGTCTTTTGATGCTTTATTATATATTATAACATGATTTGTATTGTAAATAAGAATAATGAAAACTTAACTTTTTATCTTCAAGATTATTATTATTATTATTATTATTATTATTATTATTATTATTATTATTATTATTATTATTATTAGTTGTAGTATTGTTTTTCTGACTGTCTGTTTCCATTTTTATTATTATTTGTTCCCACAAAGTTCTTTGAGTCTTAGTCACAGTTCATCATATGCTTTCTTTGACTGGAAGGTCTGGACTCCCTTGTTTCTGCCTCATGGTGCCTGTCCCTTTGTGTTGCACAGAATGATCGTTACTTGCGGCTCACGGCTCAGCTGTTAGATGCAAAAGACTTGGCAGTTTCCTCGAAACAGAAAAAGGACAAGCTGGGGCAAAGGACTGCTCAAGACAGAATTAGGATAATACAGCAGGGTAAGCCTGACACAGCTGAAATCATTTTACAAGCGTTTGCAGGTCTGGGTTTAGATCTTTGTCTTTGGTTTTGTTCACATTGGGTACTTTGTAAACAGTCTCAGTTCAGTTCCTTTGGTTTGAAACAGGGAAGCAGTTTACTTGCTATTCATATTTAACTGGAAGAAAATGTACTGAGTTTGTTTGGGTGGAAAATGGAGTTAGTTTCTTTGGTTAATTTCCATGTTATTTCAGGACTAAGTTAATTGTGTTCACATATCAACTTGCAAGTGAACTTGGTTAGTTTTTTTATGATTAGTGGACTGGGTGTTCACACTGTCTGCAATGCATCTTGGTATCTTTTTAAGATGGCAGTGTTTGGGGGATTATTCTGTTTTTTGTCAGCATGAGTTTCAGTGTTTTCAGTTTTTTTTAAATCTTTTTATTGCTTTGGAAGCAAGCACTGGAAGAAAGTACAGGAGCTGGAAGGAGGACATTCTCTTTGTCAAGTTCCATCTGGATTTTGGTGTCCGACCAAATTTCTAAGTCCCCTTATTTCTTTCACTGTCCATATTGTTCCCCACAACATTTTTTAAGAGATTTTATACTTAAAATGTTTGCAGAATACCAGACACAATGAAATGCTGCCAACCTAGTATACAATGAAATAACCTCCAATATCTCTACAAATGTCGGTGTATGGATTGTTTCCTGTTTGCAAGCACACTGAATTCCCCTGTTGTTCATATTGAAGTTTAGCAAGTGAACTGAACTCAGTTAATTTGCCAAACAAACTAAGACTGCCTCTTTGTTTCATTTGCAAAGTGAACTTTGTTATTCACACTACACTCCAAACTAACCGAACTGTACTGAGTGCGTGAACAAAGCCTTTATCCGTAACTCATTTCAACAGTGAGGTAACAGTTTTGCATGGTTCACCGCATGAGTAGTTATACACAACACAGTCCGAAGTAACTGGTCCCTCTTTCATTGTGTTGAGAGCAACAAGCAGAGGTAGTGTCTCAGACTCTACACTATAGTTAAGATGTATAGGGTTCAAAAAATGTTAAACAGAGACAAACACATGTTAATCAGACAAGTCTAGTATTTAATACAAAAGTTTGGGGAGTACAGTGTATAACACACAACCTGTCACTTAATTAATTAACCTGTAACCTATAACTACAACCAGCGTGTTTATGCTTATTTAACCCAGTCTTATTTCCTATATAGCTTGGCAACACACCTTCTAAGTGGGTCTGCGGCAAGATTTAAATGTATAGTTAATTTAGTACATTCATTCTCATTTGCTTTACTTGTTCTTATGCTATTCTAATCATCTTTTTTTCTCATTCCAGAGATGAAACCGTTGGAAGCACATCCTATGTTTAATCCCACCATAAAATATGCAGAGTCCCCAAAAGAAGCCAAGAAGCCTGTTGTACCTCCTGCGGACAATGGTGCTCTAAACTTTGATTTATTTCAGAAAGCTGCAGTACCTACGGAAGAGAAAGGTGAGCAAAAGAAACAGCTTAGTGGGGAATTTGCTTAGAACAGCACCTTATTATTGGTCAGAGCTGTACTTTTGTGTGAAAATGTGTAGTAAAATCAAAACAACACATACACCTTGTTTGTATTTTTCCCCAGATTGGATTACCTTTTATAATAAAATATTGAAAGAAAAAGCACAACGTTCACCTGACCAGTCTACACCCCCTTTCAAAATTTTCACCTTTTGTGCCTTATAGCCTGGAATTAAAATAGTTTTTCTTTTTTCATTTATCTACACTTCCTGCACCACAAGTTCCAAGTGAAAAAATTATTCTAGAAATTTGTAGTAAATTAATTAAAAATAAAAACTGAAATAGTTTGGTTGGATAAGTGTCCACCCACCTTGTAATAGCGATCCTAAATTAGCTCAGGTCTAACCAATCGCCTTCTAAATCACACACCAAGTTAAGTGGCCTCCGCCCATGTTAAATTGTAGTGATCCTCATGATTTCAGGATAGATTCAGCAGTTCCTGTAGGTTCCCTCTGCTGGGTAGTGTATTTCAAAGCAAAGACTCAACCATGAGCACCAAGGCACCAAGGACTCTGGGACAAAGCTGTTGAAAGGCACAGATCAGGGGATGGGTATAAAAAAAAAAAATCAAAGGCCTTGAATATCCCTTGGAGCACGGTAAGACGATTTTTAAGACGTGGAAGGTGTATGGCACCACTAAGACCCTGCCTAGATCAGGCCGTCCCTCCAAACTGGATGACCGAGCGAGGAGCAGACTGATCAGAGAGGCTACCAAGAGGCCAGTGGCAACTTTGCAAGAGCTACAGGCTTTTATGGCCAAGACTGGTCAAAGTGTGCATGTGACAACAATATCCCAAGCACTCCACAAATCTGGCCTGTATGGTAGGGTGGTAAGAAGGAAGCCATTACTCAAGAAAGCCCACCTTGAATCCCATTTGATGTATGCAAAAAAACACTTAGGAGATTCTGTAGCCATGTGGCAAAACTCACAGCTGTATTGCTGCCAAAGGTGCTTCCACCAAGTATTAACTCAGAGGGGTGGAGGCTTATCCAATTATGATCTTTCAGTTTTGTATTTTTTATATATATTTTTCTCAATAAAAACTTTTTTCCCCTTAACAGTGTGGAGTATGGTGTGTAGATAAGTGGGGGAAAAAAAATCCTCATTTAAATGCATGAAACTCTGAGGCACTCACACAACAAAATGTGAAAAAAAATTCAAAGGGGTGTAGACTTTCTATAGGCACTGTGTTTATATGTATGTATGTGTTTGGAAGCATTTACGTATACTTCATAATTCAGAAAAAATTAAATAAGTATTTGCAAATACACTGGTAGTGACTTTTAGAAGGGATGCAAATTTTGCTGACATTTTGATCCACAGTAAACAAACTGATCATAGACACACTGAAGGACATGAAGACCTGTAAGAGCATAGGTAAAGGGTGAGAATATATTTGTAACAGTAAAAGTGAAAATAGAGAAAATAGATATTCAATCATAAGAAACTTGTCATGCAAAACTAGCAAACTTGTTCATGGTATATTTTGCCAAAAATGTAACAATTAAATATGTAGGCGAGACAGACAGGTACAACATTATATAAAATAATACAAAATCACCTATTAAACATAAATAAAAAAGTAAATGAACCAATAGTTCAACACTTTGCAAAAAATGAACATTTCGTGAATGACCTACAATTTGTAGTTTTAGAAAAAATAAAATTAGATCACGTACAATATAAAAGAGTAAAGGAAAATAAGTTGATACATAGACTCAATGCCATGGTGCCTGAAAGTTTAAATAGGAAGGAATAGTACATTGTTACGTCATTAATGTAGTAAACAACACATTAATGGATTTAATTAGAAATAAGTGAGTGTAGTTACCATGGTATCAAAAGCCTGGAAGCACATCCATCTGCGGCAAATAAAAACCGCTTACCACAAAAGATCGATCATTATCCTCTATATCAGTGGTTGGCAAATGGCAGCCCATGGAAGCCTCCTTGGCAGGGCTGTATGAAGGACTGAGCAAGAGCGGAACTTCATTTTAATATTACCGCAAGGGGGCTGTCTTGATTCCCCGTAAGACCTTCATTTCTTGCAGTAAGCAGAAAAGTAAGTGATTTGCAATATCGATTCCAAAGTACAGATCATACCCTGTTTATTATCATGATTCTTCAAAAACCACTCACCATGCACCATTGGTTCTTCAAAAAATTAGCTGTCTTAACATTTTCTCACAAACCCGCTTATTGTCATGTTTTGTGCCGCCTGTTAAATGCTGCGTGGCCAGGCTTTACTAAGTAACCACAGTATATAATTCATTTCCAACACAACTGACAACCAATAATCATTTCGGCTGATAAATTGACATTTTGTGCAGCCTGTCAAATGCTTTGTGGGCGGTCTTAACAGGATACAGTTCAGTTACAAAACACCAACGTCAAATGGCACTTTCCTACATAGACAGGAATGCAAAATAACATAAACCAAAAATTTTAATGTAGCATACATTTTTATTTTAAATGCTCCACTGCATTATGACAAATTTAATGAGAAAAATAGCACATTCCTTCTGCGATCAGCTTTAGAACACCAGGTGTGATAGTCGTGATGACGATACGTAGGCAGTCCTCCAAAGATTCTTGTGTCTGCCTGTTTCTTGCATCTGTTTTATTGCATTCATTGTGGAATAAGCCAATTTGCATGCGTCCAATATTAACCAATTTACAAAACTTTTTTGTCTTGTTGAAGGCTTTTTTCTAAATCAGGTTTGAAGTTCATGAAACCTTTGCCCACTGTTTGAGAGGGCTAACTTTTCCAAGCACTGTTTAGAAACACTTCAAGAAGCAATCCCTAAAAGAAGCATTCGTCAAAATAGTCCTTAAAGTTTTGTGAGTAAGGTCCATTGTATTTGTTTTTAGGAAAGGTATTGCAGTTCATTTAAACTGGAGAAGAAAAAGCTGTGTTTACATTTTATTAGCTTGTAGTGTTTCCATTCAATAGATGCATTTAATAATTGCTTTGCATTACAGTAAACAAGGAGAAGGAGCCCAAGGATATAAGAAACTTTGACTATGCTGCTCGAAGCTGGACTGGCAAGACTCCCAAACAGTTTCTAATTGACTGGTGCAGGAAGAATCTTCCCAAAAGTCCACAACCTTCATTTGAAAAGGTTCCTGCTGGCAGACACTGGAGATGCAGGTACTGTTTGTGTGCTCCAGTTTCCTTACAATTCAAAAGTAAATGATTTATCAGTAGTGTTCATTGTTCCATTAGCTAAAGGTATGTTAGCAGCCAACTTATTGATTTCCTAAATCACTGGTCCTTATTCAGAAAAGTGCAATTTACCACGTAAAAAGACATTTATGTGGTAAATTGCTAATTGACTTTTCATATTAACATCTTTCTTTCAGAGTTCGGGTTAACAAGTTAGAAGATGGCATATTGGAAGTATGCCCTACAATCCTTACTGAAGACAGTATGCAGGCCCAGCATTTGGCGGCAACTTTGGCACTTTATACCCTGGTTAAGGGCCAGGTAAGTTTGCAGCCCTATTTAAGATACAGACTTTATATTTCCAGTGTTATGGAACCACACTGGGTAAAATGTTACAAGAAGTTTGACTCTGACCTTCTTTTATATAGCTTTTTGTATAAAAATAAAAATGTACTTGTAATGAATGTGGCATTTCAAACCTTATGCTTTTTTTAAATGATTTTTTCAGTAAAAGAAGACTATGTTTATTTGACATGAAGTCTGGTACTTTCTAGAATTTCAGTTTTCCAGAAACATCTGTAAATCTTTTTGTCATAATGCCTAGTCCCTGAATTTTTGCATTTTGGTTTTCCTTTGATGTTTAAAAATGCATTTGTGTGCTTCATTTCCATTGTTTTTCAGTCAGTGCATCAGTTGCTTCCTCCAACCTACAGGGATGTCTGGCTGGAATGGAAAGACAATGAGAAGAAGAAGGAAGAACAAACCAAAATTGAAACCAACAAACCCCGTGATCAGTTCATCACCAAGCTGCTTAACAAGCTGAAGCAGCAACAACAGCAGCAGCAGCAGCTATCCCAGGATGCATCGAAGGCTGTGGATGAGCCAGGGGAATCCTGGGAAGACCTGATCACAGACGAGGACTTCAGCAAAATATCTGTCCACCACGAGAAACCAGATGACCTTGAATCGTCCAGGGCGCTGCTCAGGAAGCTGCAGTCCTCTGCCTTGTTTCAGAGGCTGCTTAGGGAAAGAGAGCAGCTGCCAGTGTTTCAGCACAGAGACAGGGTCCTGGAGGCTATTAGAAGGAACCGTGTAGTGGTGGTGGCGGGTGAGACAGGTAGTGGGAAGAGCACTCAGGTACCTCAGTTTATCTTGGAGGAGCTGCTGACAGGCAGTTTGAGCTCACAGAAATGCAGAATAGTCTGCACTCAGCCCCGCAGGATCTCCGCAATGAGTCTAGCTGTCAGGGTGTCTGAGGAGCTTGGCTGTGAAGAGGGGCCAGGGGCAAGAGTAAGTTATTATGTTGCAGAAAAGTGTATCAGTTTACATTTAATGTGTGTGTGTGTCTCTTTTTTAAACCTCCATGTTTCTTATTGGAAAACACCAGTTGGGTATAAGGGGATTGATCTGTAAACTATATCTAGTGTTCTGCATTTTCGGTTTTTGGCTTTAAAAAATAAGCCTGGCAATGTTTTGGAGTTTATTTTACATGTATAAAATAGGGATAAAATCAGTAATAAATAGTTTTAAATTGAAACATCTGTAAAAATTGTGGGGAAAAAAATCTCAGTATACACACTTTACATGGGAATATGATGCGTAGCAGTTCTGGTTTCTGATTAAGTTTAATGTACCTGGGATGTCTGATGAAGCAGAATCTGTGCAACTCGAGGCCAAATGCATTTTCCCATGTCAGCTGGTACTTTGCGAACGTTTGGGCAATCGCTGTGCTGACGGAAATAGTATCTACAGTGGGTATGAACATGACATCAGCACAAAACAAGTATCCAATCTTCATCCAATAAAAATATTATATTTTTGTGTAAGTATTTAAATTTAGTTTTTGATCAAGCTTGTAGTTACCACGCTCAGCAATTGCCACAATAAGCAGACTTTCAGATTGGCCAACATAATCAGATGATAATGTGTTTGTGAAGTGACAGAGAACCACAGTTGAATGTTATTTGATCCCCTGACATCTTAATGTCTGCTGTTTCCTAGGATACAGTGAAGGGCTGCTTTTTACAATGTCAAGTCAAAATAAAACCGTATTTTAATCAAAATATTGTGTATTTCTTAGAAAATAGTACCAAAAAATATTGAATAAACAAAAATCAGGTATAAATCAGTAAAAACAGACCTAAATTATAAAAATAATCCCGGAATTTTTCTGTAAAATTTGGAATAAAGCGGAAATGCAGAACGCTGACCATATCATGTTAGATTACTGTACCCAGGGCTAAAACATTTTGGTAAGATGATAAGGCATTGTTGTATTTATATTATGTTACTATATTACAAACTTGTTTTCAGAATTCGTTGTGCGGTTATCAGATAAGAATGGAGACTAAAGCTGGAGATTCTACGCGGTTGCTCTATTGCACCACTGGAGTTCTTCTCAGGAAATTGCAACAGGATGGGCTTCTTGATCGTGTCTCGCATGTCATTGTGGATGAGGTGGGTAAAAAACAAGGAATCTTGGAGGGAAAACTATGTCTTTATGATGTTAGCTCCTACCTCGTAGACCCTACTTTTCAGCATACAAAAGGCTTTCAATATCATCCAGCATTAATTTTTTGCCCAATATTGGTGTAATACCATAACCATGGCTACAGTAATCCAACAGTAGTAAAGACAGTGTAATCCAGTTACTTATGTTTTTAGGTGTTGTGAGTCTGATTTCAAAGTAGCTTGTTTAGCGATTGTCTAAGAGGTATTTGTTGCTGACATATTCTACTAAAGGAAAGGTGTTGAAAAGAAATCACCCAGCTTGTTAAGTTTTGTTTCTACTCTTCAGGTTCATGAGCGCAGCGTCCAGTCAGATTTCCTGCTGATAATCCTGAAGGAGATTCTGCGCAAGCGCTCTGACCTCCACTTGATTTTAATGAGTGCTACAGTTGACTGCGACAAGTTTTCAAACTATTTTGGCCGATGCCCAGTTGTGAGAATTCCGGGCAGAACATTTCCTGTAGAGGTAAGAAAATAACACTTAAAATAGTTTGTGTTGGAGAAAATGCAATGCCTAGTATTACATGTGTGGGTGTGTGTTTGCTTGCTTGCACGGAAATAAACAGCATCCTATTCTTTATTTTGGCAGGTTTACAACCTTGAAGATGTGGTAGAGGAAACCGGTTATGTTTTGGAGCAAGACTCTGATTATAGTCAAAAATTTCTTGAAGAGGAAGAAGAAATCAATGTGAATGTCACTGGAAAGGGAGGGAAAACTCAGATACACCAGGTAATGACTAACCATGAGATGAAAATCTTGTGTTTGTGTGTGATGTTAGCAACAAATATATACTAATAAAACATAATAATAATAATTCTCAGCAAAGCCAAACGTGAGTTCCTGTGAGTTTTTGTCGACCATTTAAAATCACTGTAACACACAGAAAATATAAACAGGATTTTAACACAATGCATTCATAAACGGTTGCTAGTTGTTGCTGTAGCTATCTGACTTAAAAAGTGCATGTCCTTTCTTTCTTCAACACCTTGCATCAGGAGTTTATTGTTAAAGACACTGGGCCTGTCTGGGATTTGGGATCAGACCTGCAAAACTACAGCAGCCGCACATGTCGTGCTGTTCAATACATGAACCCAAACAAGATCAACATGGATCTCATCTTGGATCTGCTAGATTTCTTAGGTATGTAAATGAAGAACGTATTAAAAACTTGAAAAAACTAGGCATAAAAACCTTTCTTAGCTCCATTTATTCTGTATCGACAGCTAAGAAAACCTTTGTTATCACTGGCACTTAAGAAAAAGAGTCCTTAGTCAAAAACAAACAAAGGTTTTATAGTATATAATAGCCTTTCATACAACTAGCTGATAGAATTAATAACACTATAAGTATTTCATTGCAGGACTGTTTTAAGAGTATTTGAACAAATGTTTTTGAAAACACAATAACCATGTGTGTGTGTATATTTAGAAATAAATATCTATAAATATATGTATAGCATATAAATATATATACAAACCACTGTTTCAACAGGCTACCATGTTTGTCAGTTTATTCCTGTTTATTCCTGTCTATTTATATATACATATTATTCTTAATATCACCGACATTTTACTTAACGTACTAAAAGCGGTGAGCCGGGTTGCTTAGCAACCGGTGTAGGTGGTCGTAGAGAAACTGCCGCGCAGTTTCCTTTTACAGTCGTTCAGGTTTCATCACCAGCCAGATATAAAAAATGTCCTACTCTCCTCTATCTAAAAATCAACTATCCTGCCACAAATAAAGACAGGAATACACTACAGAATGGCCTTTAATTAAAACAAGTGAAATCTCTGACTCGCATGCCTACTGTGAATATTGCTGGACTGACCTCTCGGTGAAACACGGTGACGTCACGATTGTATCATTCATCTAGGTACAAAAAAACATCAACAATTTTCAAAATCTGTTGGAAATCATAAATCTGTGTGTGAATTTGTGGTGAATACAATCGAAGATAATGCAGTGATAAAGGCAGAGATACTATTTACAAACTTTATTGTTGAGCACAATCTTTCAATTGCTGTTTTGGATCATATCGGTCCACTTTGCAAAGCAGCATTTCCGGACTCAAACATCGCCAGCAAGTATGGATCAGGTCTCACAAACACCACTCCCATACACCACTTTGTATTAATTAGAATCAGTCATTCTTGACAATACTACCATAGCAATCAATCAATCTTTTAAATCATTATTTTCATTATTAATGATTCAACAAAAATTGAACTTATGGTTGTTGACTAACTGTGTGGCTGAATTTGTTGTGTTGCTTATAAAATTTATTAGTACATTGTGTATTTTTGAAATGTAAGCCTTATCCAGATTATTAAATAGTATGTATTATTTGAATGATTGTCAGTGTCCTGCTTTTTTTTTTAATCTATTTTCTATGTAGTTATTGTTATTTATTAATTAATCCAAGTATAACATTCCAGTCAGTTACGACAATATGAAAAATTGTATGTTACATGCTGTAATAAATGTAAATTTAAGGACTCTTAACTAAATTGTAGAAAAGTACCTGATCAAGGACAAAACCTTCCACTGTCTGCCATCAGCAAAGAAAGTGTAAAATGCAGTTCCCATTCAGGTTCACAGGTGACACCTGTATTTTGATCCATGATTGAATTTGCCTTTTTTTGTAAATGTTCAATTATCAATATTTGGAGGTTGAATATTTCAGTCCAGATTTGGTTCTTCCTTAGATGATTTCATTTTAATTTGAAGGTGCTAGCAGTACCTGATCATGAAAAAAGTAAATAAATCAATAGCGCCTCACTGCGATCTCCGGGTAATTTTTTTTACTGGTCAGGTGCTACTGTTTTTTATGGCAAGTGCTACTATTTTCCGCTTTCAGAACTTGGCATCTGTGGAATATGTGCCTCACTGATTGTTGCCTCAGAAATGACTTAAGTGAAGCTGGGGTAGACATGTCAATAATGGGTCTTGGCTACAAAGGCATCTAGAAAATGCAGCGTTTATATATTTCACAATAGATATTGGAGCAATGTATTTAAACAAGTATTTGCAACATGTGGCAGTGCTTTCTAATATTTTGCCCAATGTTTTTGCTTGACGTTCTAGATAAGAGTCCACAGTATAGAGCAGTGGATGGAGCTGTGCTGGTTTTCCTGCCTGGACTGGCACATATACAGCAACTGTATGACCTCTTGTCTACAGACAAGAGGTTCCGGGTGAAAGATAGGTACATTTTATGTGCTGTTTTATGTTTAGCTGTGATGCCAATAGCAAATTGTGTTTTTCAAATGTTGTACTTTACAGTAAGGTTTTTTTTATGTTTTATAAAAGGAAATTGCAGATACTGTTCACCTGAAAAAAATCTGTTTAGTTGTATTGAGACTGTATTTTGCTTTGCTTTGCAGATATAAATTGGTTGCCTTGCACTCCACACTTTCATCAAAAGATCAGGCAGCAGCGTTTACAGTGCCCCCTCCTGGTATTAGAAAGGTACTTTCTGGGAATACACACAATTAGTTCGGCTGTTTTGAGTAGGAGTATTGTATTTTCCTGTTTTCCTCTACAGGTCTGCAGTGTTGTAGAGATAAGTTTCTGATAGAGATTGGCTAAGCTTTATATAAAAAATAATTAAAAAAAAAAATGAAGATCAACATTTAATTGACTCTCTTGGTAAAAAGATAACAAAAATGTTATAATTACTAAATTATTATTATTGTTCCTTTGCACCAGCAAAGTTGTCTGGTGTTAGTGTTTCTATTTAGTTTTTTGGTTTCTGTTTGTAAATTAAGATAATACAAGTGCTAGAACAAAAAGTTTTAAATTAAGTCTTAATTGTAACCTTCCGTGTGGTTCAGGGGGCTCAGACTCCTCACTCCTGTTCTGTCCCTCTGATTTCCTCCATCCTCCCTGCCTCCTCCACTGTGCTGTGCCACATCTGCAACAGTCTCCCTCTGAGGGCAAGTGAAGCTCATTCCCCAGCCTTAGAGGCCAAGCTGTGACGGCCTCAGCCTCCGCGAGGAAGAGTTCTACGCAAGCCAAGGGGAGACCCTGTCCTCTTTTTCTAAGTTACAACCACTGTCCTCCCATTTCAATTCCTGAGCTTCCACACAGCCTTTGCTCCTGTCCCCTGAATTTGTGTATAGATGGAAGTGGGTTAAAGAAACTCTCTTTCACTGGAAGAAGTTTGATTGGTATGCAGATGGGCACTATAATTATTTACTGAAGGTGACATAATGTTCTAATTCCTTTCAGATTGTTTTGGCTACAAACATTGCAGAAACGGGCGTCACAATCCCTGATGTTGTCTTTGTGATAGACACTGGAAAGATCAAGGAGAACAGGTATATATTATGCAGTGTAATAAAGCTGCTGGTACCTGCATTATTGGTTAACCTGTTCATTTACACATATGATTGATATATGTTGTACTCTTAACATCAAAGGTCAAAGATTATAAATATTTAATTAGGGGCACTCTTTTGAGATTATCATCACTGTGTTATTATGTGGTATTTACTGACATGTTTCCTGGTCTGCCTCAATTTTCTAGGTACCGTGAAAGTAGCCAGATGAGTTCCTTGGTGGAGACCTTCATCAGTAAAGCTAGCGCTCTTCAGCGGCAGGGCAGGGCTGGGCGTGTCAGGGAAGGGGTTTGTTTCCGCTTGTTCACCAAGGAAAGGTAAATCTGTTTCCACACCGAATCAGAAATTAAAATACACATATGGGAGTACAAAAGCAATATCCATAAAATGTGGTAATATAAGTAAATACAGCAAGCATAAATTCTACCAGATTCTGTCAATAAACAAAAACAAACCACACACACACACACGCACATACTATACACAGCAACAACAACAGTATGACAGGGCAGAAGCCCTGCACAGGTAAATGGTGTGGTTTTTGAAGTTGTGTGAATTCAAATACATCATTTTTATTTACACAGCTTTTTAGAAACCACACCATTTACCTATGCAGGGGTTCTGACCTGTCACAACACATGTAACACTGCCAAGATTAATCATGTAACTGGCTTAAGGTGATTTAAATTCAGTACTTGTAAATCTTGCATATCAAATGTTTGTTTGTATTTTTACAGGTATAGAAGCTTTAGCGATTACTCAGACCCAGAAATTCTACGAGTGCCTTTAGAAGAGCTTTGTCTGCATATCATGGTAGCGTTTCTTTACATCCCATTCAATGATTATTGAGATGTAGAGCACATGTAGCCTATGGTGGCTTTGGTTGAGATTCCTGTATTTATATTGTGCAGTATGGTATTGATAGTAATGTCAACCCAGAATCTCTTTGCTTTTATCATTAAAGTCTAAGTTATTAAGGTTATAACTACCTGACTTTCACAAATTTGAAATAAGATACTTAACAGTACTGTGACAAGCCTTGAAATTAAAAGCACTATAAAAATATAATTATTGTTCTTGTTGCTCAGGCAGCACTACAAATATCTTCATAATTCAGAATTGTTCCAATTATATAACTGCGGCCTTGTTATATATTAGCATTATAGCTCTGTTATATTAATGCAACATTTTCATATTAAAAAAAAAATGAAAATACATTCTGGCATTTTCTTCCCTTGCAGAAGTGTGAATATGGCTCTCCAGAAGATTTCCTCTCCAGAGCTCTGGATCCTCCTCAGCCCCAAGTTGTCAGCAACGCTATGAACCTGCTGAGGAGGATTGGGGCCTGTGAGCTGGACCGCCCCAAACTCACTCCACTGGGACAGCACCTTGCAACCCTGCCAGTCAATGTCAAAATAGGGAAAATGCTGGTCTTCGGGGCTATATTTGGCTGTTTAGAACCAATTGTAAGTACTTTTTATGTTTGAAACCAATTTGTACCAAAATGTGTGTTTAATTTTAAGCAGTGTTGATATAACTTCTAACATTTTCTAAGAGGTACCAAAATAAATGTTTATAGATTTATAATTTGTGCTGCATTTAATTTACCTTATATTGTCCCATTTGCATTAATAGTTATTAATTTGAGTTTAAAATGTTAAAACATTTAAACCCAAAACGAAAATGATCTGTATTACTAAGCGCTCACTCTTTGTTTTGCTATCTGACTTGCACATCAAAAAAAAAAAAAAAACCTTAAATATTGAAAAGAATGAATTTGTCAATGGCCCTAAAACAGTAAAGTATAGTACATGTATAATTTACTGTCAACATGGCTTAACCATTAAGTAACGAAATTAGTGAATTGTCAAATAGTGAAATAATGAAGAAGCACTGTGTTATTAAGATTATTGTCTTAGTAAGGTTTGCTTTTATTCTGTGTGTTATTTGTCTTGTTTGAAACAAGACAAGGTACTGTATTTGACTGTGTATATTCATATCAGTACAGCTGGCACCGGTTAAAATGTTCATTGATACATATATTTTACAGGCAGTTATAGCAGCAGCAATTTCAGAAAAGTCCCCCTTTGCTACACCAATGAATAGAAAAGATGAGGCAAACCTGGCAAAGGCAGCCTTGGCTTTGTCCAATTCGGATCACCTGACCATTTACAATGCCTACAAAGGGTAGGTTCTGTATGCTTTGTCATTACCAGTCACATAGCTTTATGGTATAAATCATTCTTATCTTCTATAAGTAACGACTACCAGTCCAGTGGAACGGGATATCGGGGGAGGAGTTTCTCTAAAATTCAATAAAAACAATACTTAAATTAATGAAATAATGTTAAGTACAGCTTTACAACACTAAATATAGACCCATAATCTTTTTTACACAGCACACCAAGAAAATAACCCTTTGTTAAGCTCTATATCTGAAAACAAACTTGAACTGTCTAGAAATTACCAGCGTGGGTTTATTGTCTTTTAAACGCAAGCTTACTATGGGTGTTGGCTGCCTTACCAGAAGACAACTACAGATAGCAAACAATTAGTATGTTTTCGTGACAAAGTGTTTTCTGAAAACTAATTTTTTCAGATTTTCTGATTTTCTTAAAACGTCACTTTTCTGTGTTTTAAATGATTAACTATAGAAAATCTAATTAGAATTCAACCGTATGCATGGATTGAAGTTTTCGGGAAACGCAGGATATTTTTGCATGCAAAATACTGTAGTAGCCCAAGTATGATTTGAAGACAAGCCATTTCTGCAATAGAATGGAGACCAATCCAACCTTTATCGAAGTGTTAGGTGTTAAATTCAAAGATTACTATCCTATACCTCTATTCAGATTCCCCACAATGTGCAATCATTCTTTCCAACAGCTCACACTGTACTATATTACCTGTTTCCTTTGCAGACATTATTTTAAATTATCATGTCATTTTAAAGCTGGAAAACATTTGCTGCTTCAGTATGGGCTATTAACAAATACATACAGACTTTAACAAAAGTATTACTTTATCCATAACTAGACAAATGGATGCCTACAGACTGACTGCAGATTATTTTCTAAAACCACGTGCAGGAGAAAAGGGTCAAAGTGTGCACATGTGCAGTATGCTATTTCAATAGGTTTTCCGAAAAGTGTGTTTACATGATATACATTTTGTTATTTTTCTGAAAACTTTGTTTATGTGATTTTTGATATCGGAATTAGTTTTCCAAAAAATATCGTAATTCTTATGCTCATGTAAACGCACTGAATGACACAGATTTACAAATTTTTGCACCAGATGCGAAGTGTATACTTATTTATGTATTTATTTTTTTAAATTAAATGTAAACCTGCTAATCAAGCACCATGATTAACATTCTATGTTTCTTGTACCCAGTTAAATGTATGTTTAAATTTGAGTTGATAATATTGATAACAAGCTTTAATAAACCTGGACCAGATGGTCCAATACAGGTATGTAGTAATAAGCATAAATAGGGGTACAGCTGTGACCAAAAGTTTTGCATCACCTTGTAGACTTAACTTATTTTACTTCAAAAAGTCGAATGAAACCTGCTGACTAATGTTACGTTGACAAATTGATTACATACCGCTTTGTAGTTTTCCATATACTTAACAAAAAACTGAAAAAAATTGAAAAATGTGAGATTCTGAAATCTAACATGAAGTACTGTACTCATAGCTTCCGGTAGACTTTTGCAATCTCATTTTGTAATTTAATTGATTACATGATGTTAAATAAAAGATTTAAATTATGTTCATGAATTTATTTTATTTTATTTTTTGAATTCTCTCAATCCTAAAATTGTAGGTGATACAAAACTTTTGGCTTTAGGTGTTCCACTCCATTAAGCTACTTTCTTCAGTGTGGAAAGGTTTTTTTTTTGTTTTTTTTTTCGCATTTTTTTATTCAGGAATATGTCCATTCACAGGTGTTTGCTTTGGCTTCAGACTGGAATGTTCCAGGTTTTTAAAAAACAAATTTACTTCTCAGTAAAGTTTGATTTTACAAAGTGTCTCATAAATTGTAAGAGTTATAAAATTTTTTTTTAAAAAAGCTATCTTTTCTATCCAATTCCAGGTGGAAGAATGCATGCAGTGAGGGGTCTCGTGCTGAAGTGGCATACTGTAGGAAGCACTTTCTGAACAGGACAGCACTTTTGACAATTGAGGTTTGCAGTTGCTGCTTACTTTCTACTATATATACATAACTTTATTTTCTTTTAGAAAGCTGCAAAAATTGAATTTAAACTTGTTGTAAGAGCTATCAAATATTGTGTTGCATGTTCACTGTTTATCCTTTTAAAATATGTTTTCTATTAAAACAGCCATAACTTTAAAAGCGAAATCAAAATTCTACTTCAAAACTTAGAAAATAATTACAGTAGACAAATGTTTTGACAAGTGCCGCCTTCATGATATATTTCATTTCTTTCTCTTTTTAATATCCTGCAATGTGTGTGAATTATGTATTGCTGTTTCTGCCTAGGTCATTATTTGAAATGTTTGCTAAATATTCCAGAACTCTGCACGAGATTGACTGTGAGATGTGGAAGCATATCAGTGTTGCACAGGCTTCACTGTACAATGCTTCATCTACATTATGGACAGCAGAGCACAGCGCGATGCCTATATGCTTCCCCCACCTCACTTCCTCTCAAGCAAAATAGTTAGAGTAGTTCATAAGCATGGCAAATTAGGATCTAAGCAAACAACTGTACATAATAAAGGATATCCTACAGGAAAGAAATTAAATAGTATTAACTTTAATTCAAGGGCTCTCTCTAAGGTAAGGGATTTAAATACTAAACCCATTTTAAAAGGTCCAGTTCTTCACTACTCTTTCTACATAAAGAAAACTTCTTTCAAAAAGCGAGCAGTGTGCAAAGACATTGCTACCGGCTAGCAGCGATTTTTGTGGACCTAGATAGAGAATACACTTTGAACAAGTTTACTTGTTTTTTCATTTTTTTTTAAATTAATGTTGTTTTTTTTTTATGAATGCAGAAATTACAATACAAACAAGGGAACTTATGTTGGCATTTATATTTACAAAATCAATAATGTGCGTAAAATATTCAAAATGAATAAAACACATCAATATTACGATTAATAATATAATTGTAATAAATAACAAAATACTTGCTGTTAAAAGGCTCATAAGTCAGTTGGTTAAATTCTCTTGTTCACTTCAACACAGTAAGTTAACCTTTTTATATGTATTAGTAATAGTAGTACATACTTGCAATTTATTATAGAAACTGAAAACTGAGGCATTTGAGTGTTATTTTTAATAACTGAAAATAACAGATTTTGCCAAATAATAATAAAATCCGAAAAAACACGTCTGAACTCAACAAAAAATAAAATCCGAAAAATTCAAGCCCTAGTAATACCATATTGCCTCAGCTTTCAACTGAATTGCCTGGATGATGAAAACGATGTGTTTGGTGTGTGTCTGCACAGGATGTAAAACAGGAGCTGATGAAGATGGTTGAAGTAGTGGGCTTCTCATCTCCCAAATCGAAGTCCAGAGATCAGCCTGCCGACTGGTTAAAGGAGCAGCTGTCTCCCAATGAGATCTCACTGTTGAACGCCGTGTTGACGGCTGGACTTTATGACAACATTGGAAAGATTATCTACACCCCGTCCGTCGATGTCACTGAGAAAGCTGCCTGCACTGTAGAGACTGCGCAAGGCAAAGCCCAGGTCCATCCTTCTTCTGTCAACAGATTCCTGCAGACCTACGGTTGGCTGCTTTATCAGGAGAAGGTAAGACCCCCACTCTACTGGGACCTGTTTCATGGTGCTGGCTTGTTAATTGCCTTTCTCAGTGATGCAAAGCATGGCTACCCTGTGGTGGGACAGTAAAAGCACTGAGATATTCGACACTCCACTCAAAAGGACTGGTTGTGCCTAGGTATGCCCCTCTAGAATGTCTTGGCTATCATTTTTGCATGACTTAATGGCCATGCCCCCAGCGAAGGGGACAGAGTGGAGGCGGTTGAACATGTACGCATATATGCGTCTATTTGGAGAACAGCTTGTCCAATTGCAATTAATCTTGGTGAGGAAGTTGCTCAAGGTAATCTTTTTTCATGTTACTGATAGCTCTAATTGTGTATTTACAGCCAATGCAGAGGATCAGTGTCACTAATATGCTAGTTTTAAAAGAGTTTTGAACATAAAAACACAAGGCATTTTAAGTGCAGGAAAACATTCCTTCCAGTTCCACATTTCTTTTCCCCCTTTGCATACATTCCTGTGTGTTTGCAGGTAAAGTATGCCAAGGTGTACGTTCGGGACACCACACTGATATCCCCCTTCCCCATCCTGCTGTTTGGATGGGACATTGACGTGCAGCATCGAGAGAGACTCCTTTCTGTGGATAGTTGGATCCAGTTTCAGGTCAGGAAATACTTATCTTTAATGGGGAAAAGTAATGTGTTTCAACATTAATTATATGTGAAGGTTTTTGGAACTGTAGTTGGCATGCTTTATAATCAGAACAGACATCTAAAGTTATAATAATTAAAGTTGAAAGTCTGTGTTTTGTGCATTAAACAAAGAAATATTTTCATGTAAACATCAATGCAAGAACATCATAAAACAATACCTTTCTGTTTAGCACTGAGTGAAATTATTTTTTCTTTCAATACATTTGCCATTGACCCTTATCATTTTTCTGTAGAACATTTCAGTTTCCAGAAAATGTTCAGCTTATTTCAGGTGACATGTTCGGCTTATTTCAGGTGATTTTTCATCCATTAATTCTATAGCCACTGGACTCTTAAGGACAGGGTGTGAGCTGCTTGTCTCTGAGTAATCCTTTTACTCACTAATTTAGTTATTTAGGAACTGGAGAGTCATGTCTTTGAAACTGTGTTGGCACGTGCCTCTTATTGGATTACACCATGCATGCTATTCAACTGTCCACTGCAGCTCTTTGGAAATCTAGCAAGCAGAATGTTTCTCTTGTATCTTCTCTTGACTGTTGTTACCCATCATTACATTTTCAGGCACCTGTGAGAATTGGAGTCATCTTTAAACAGTTAAGAGCATTGATAGACACAGTCCTTCAGCAGAAACTTGAAAATCCCAAAATGTCTGTTGAAGGTAATATTTTTTTTTTTTTTTTTGTTTGTTTGTTTAATTACAGTTGTAATTTTAGAATATGTTATTAATATTTTTCTATCAGTTTCGTTTTCAGTTGGTACTGTACAGTTAATTGGTTTAGCTATTGCATGCAAGTTCATTGTTCACTGTTTCTGATTGCTGGATTGTCACGCTGCCATCGTTTGTTTTTCTTCTATCTGAGTCTTTGGTTTGCTAACAGATATCCAAACTATTTCCTTGTGCTTTCCTTATTTCAGATAACAAGACCATACAGCTTATAACTGAACTGATTAAAAGTGAAAATGTCCTGTGATGACCATGCTGAGCTTGATGCTGCAGAGTTTTGAGAAAAAGCATGACGCCGTAAATCACAACTTTCTTTAAAACATTCAGAATATACTGAGTATGTGTTGCATGTTTTTCTTCAAAACCTTGCCAAAGTCACAGTGAAAAATAGTAGCGTTTAGTATGTTGTAACTGCCTTCTGTGGTGCATTCACTGTAGCAGAAAACTAAATAAACCACAGGTATTCAGTATGTGGGCTTACTATTGCCATAAAAAGTACCATTCATGGTAATGATGGTATACTTAATTATTATCATTGCACCATTCTTTATTATTCTACCATTTGTTATTATTTTTAATGGATTTTGACTGTTTTTGGTATAAGGCTCTACAGTTGACAGAAAATGGATTAAAAGAGCAAAGACCAAAACATTGTTCTAGAATTAATGATGGTATCTTATGTAGAAGGAATGTATGCAATATACCCATCTGAAATACTGCTTAGATGTCTATCTGTTTTTCTTCATGTCAGTTAAATGGGTGTCAAACCATGACACTTGGTGAGGCCCTCTTATATTCCTTTAAACAACTTGGCTGCTTCTGCTGCGAAAGAGTCTAGGCTGTAGTATGCTTTACTGTCCTAATCCGTGATGAATCCAGAATTCATTAATTACTGACCAGAATGCAAGGTGCTTCTCTCTTAAGAACAGCATATGGTATACAAGTGATATGGTCATCAAGGACTTTAAAGATGTGCCTCACTTTATAACTTTGCAACTGGTCATCACACATATATATATATATATATATATATATATATATATATATATATATATATATATATATATATATATATATATATATATAAACAAAAAAAAACTAAAAAGGTTTTTCTAATCTAATTCAACTTTTCTTGGCTCCTCAATAATAAGTGATGTTTACCCAGAGTATTGGGTTAGGTGCAGCTAAGAGCACATTTGAGTAAAGTGGAACCCATTCAGAATTCTAGTGATTTTCTGTCATCCAGGTTATCTTCCCTGTTACTCCATATCAGCTCCCACTAAATTTCAGGTAATCCTGCCCTTATCCTTCAAGTTTCCATTAAGAGTATGTTGAGAGCAACAGCAAAATAGACTCTCAAAACAAGGCCAAAACATAGTACTAAATCCCAGGATCTTGGGTGTATCCAGTATGAAAAACAAAAAGGGGGTTTTAAACCATGGTAAAAAATTACTAAAGAGCTAAAGGACAGGTTTAGACTGTGCTGTCTTTGGATGGTGGGACCCAAGCCATGCTAGAACAGTACAGACTGGCCATTGCAGAACCTCTAGCCCCCATTACACTAAGGCCACAGAATAGCCTTATACTTTTAAAAAGTCAGCAAGATGTGATAACTGAAACCACTGAACAGGGTAAAAGTTATCAAAGTACAGAAATTGATGTTTAACATTAAACTGCCTACTCAACTCTAACTATAGTGGTGCTACCACACATATATACACACACACATACAGACATTTCTTAGCGATTCTTTCTCCATTGGACTGGAATGTACAACCAGTATCTTCTATACTAAGAAGTGTTATCCATGCTGCATAGAGTTTGGATTGTAACCATCCCTTTGCTGTTGTAGAGAGGATAACTACATTACCATCTATGAATGTATGTAGTTAGATGTACAGTATGTGTATATCTGTAGACAGATGTGGTTAATGTCTAATAAACATGAATTACCTCAACATCAGAGTCCTGTTAATCATCATTTATTAACTTCCTCTGTTGTAAATTCTCATACAAAAGAAAGGGAGATAAAAAAAAAAAACTACGTTGAGGTGGCTGCACTCACACTGATTACAAACGCTTAACTGACTCTTTGCCACAAGCTGTTTGTTTTGTGTGTTTGCAGAGATAAATTAGCAGATAAGTGTGTGATGAAGAAATCCTTTAGGAATCTGTTCAATTAACAGAAATGCACACAGGTAGGGTAAGGCTAACTTTAAGGGGAGTATCCCATTTGGATTTGAAATTGTTATTAACAAAAGTTCAGAACTTACATTATAAATCTGTTCTTTTCTGTGTTGGAGTTTCCATTAAAATGTTAGCAATATATCGAAAAGTCAATTTAATAAGATAATGGGCTTTTCCGATTGAAAATGCCCCTTTATTCAGTTAAATCCCCTGATTTAAAGAACGTAAATAATAGAAGAACAAGTGAAAGGAAAATATGAACTGGGTGTCATTACAGAAAGGACGATTAAACAAGTAATGCCTCATGGGCCACATTGCACCCTAGGTTATAACAGAGCTTGGAGATTCCTAACTTATTACTGCTGCTTCTGGTAGCACAAGCAGTAACAAGCCACATTGGCTTTCAGGGTGATGGTGGCAAACAGTTTTCAATGGATGAAGAAGCTTGTTTTCCTACAGTTTAATCTACTTAGGGGAATGTTAACAAACAAGACCTGCTTTCTGATAAAGCACACAGAAGACTGAACTATTAAAAAATGTTGGAAACATTTTAGTGTAGGAGCAGACATTATTGTGGAACACTGAAGATTACTGCTACTTTCCTCTGTTCTCTGTGATTGTTGTAGTTTTATTGGCTTGAGAAAGATTTCACGAAGGATTTCTAATGGCTGCTCGTTGACTGTCCATGCTTTTTAGATGTCCGCCGATTCACTTTTGCAGGTATAGCTGGATAAGGTGCTTTGTACCTGAGTCAAGGTGGTTTGTGAATGGCATTGGCATTAAGATCTGAGCTGTCTCTAATGAGCTATTACAACTCCTGAGCTAAACAACACAAAAATAAGACTGATGCATATTATTAACGACCCACATGCTTTTATGAAAAAAAAAGCTTTTTATTTTAAACAATATTCAACTTCAGAGGTACAATTTATAAACTGAGGATATTACAAAATAATTTACCAGCTCTTATTGTAGGAGAAATAAAATGATACTCTGATTTTGAAACAAAAAACTTTGTGCATGAAAACAAAAGGTTATTAAACCAGTCCCCTATGTCTACAAAAGCAGATTACATTACTTATTGCTGTAACCCTCTTAACCACCGATATCATACATTTTGTTTGGTGGGTTATGTTATCTTTTGGTTTAAATGGCTTATTATTTAGTTATAGGCTGCAGAATATGTTTTTTTGTTTCCATTTATAACCTGTAATATAGCTGATGAAATAAATATCTCACCTGGAAATGAACAGCAAAATGCTTTATAACCACAGCTGGAAATGTAAATGTTGACATGGTATACACAGATTAATTGCTCGGGGAATTACGTTTTATAGTTGTGGCAAAGTGGTGATTACGTGCAGGTGAGTGCAGTGCAGAGCGGATTAATGACACAAGACTAATATTTCTAAATGGCCGACTTCCACCTACCCTACGGAATAAATTGTCTTGCCATTTGCTTAAGGTTACTCTGTTCCTTCTTTCTAGTGCCCTCACAGGTCTTGAAGGAGATCTAACACCAAACGTCATTCGATCTCTGTCACAATCATTCACTGTTAAGCGTTTTGATGTTTGAACCTTTTATAATCTGTACAATAGAAAAAATAAATAAAAATACATCCATATATATCAAAATGTGATGCAATTAAAAGCCCATAAACAATCTTAATTCTATCAAAGTTGGCGATGTCAAATTGAACTATGGTTTATAATTTGCCATAAACAACTTGTTAAGATTTTTGTATTTAGGAAACAAGGTCCATGTTGTTATACTGATCTGTTAAACATGATAGGGAATGCATAGGACAACTGAACTTAAAACATGGAGGCACTATATTAGAACGGGAATGGTTCTTTATAGAGAACCAGCCAGTTTGTTGTAAAGATATACAGTATTTTTAAGAATATGCTAGTTCATCTTCCCCTTAATAGCTACAAAGATATGGAAAAATGGTTAAGTTCTTCATTTATTTTTTTTCTGCGTACTGTATAAGCCACAGGTAGGTATCATCCTGTCCTGCCACTTACAGGTGGTTATCTGGCAATTACTGTAAAATCTAGTTTAAATAGTCTTATCAGCAGATGGCTTTTAAGAACAATACAGGCTTTCTGGAAAATTGGGTCTATAACTGGCAGTTGTTGACAAGTGTATGGTATCATTATTCTGAGTAAGACAGGAAAGTGGTAAGCCAGAAGAAAAGACTTACTGAGATGTAATAATAATAATAATAATAATAATAATAATAAAACTGTGGCAGGGCAAAAGCCCTGCTGCTGTAAATGGTGTGTGTGTGGGGGAATGTATGGTTGGCAGGGACGGGGTTAAATCTATCCCTGCCAGCAATCACAGGTGTGACCATTCACCAGTTAGGTCATTGGTACTAATTGGGAAGTGGCCACATGTATAAAAAGGAACCAGAAATCCTTTGTTTGTTGAGAAGAGTTTGGTGAATGTCCAGCCTGTATTGGTTTGTTTTTGTTTGAACATTTGTTTTGGCCCTTATGACGTGTTTATTTGATCCTGTGTTTTGTGTGTTAAATTGTTTAATAAAACTGCAGCATTTTGTCTATGGGTCTATTTTCTGCCAGTAGCCAGCCTGGACTGTGACGCTACCCTGTCATGTGTGGTGTCGGAAGTTAGATAGCATCTCTTGTGACCCAGAACAGGACTGCAGTTAAAAAAAAAAAAAAAAATCTTAATAATAATAAGATGTGTCTGGAAGCTGAATAGGTTGTACTTTGCAGGGCTTGCCTGGATATTGGGCACTGAAAAGAGTGCCCATATGAAGGATGAGGGATGAGATGGAGTCTGCAGAAGAGGGGCTCCGACTAAAGGGCCGAGACCAGCTTCCTGCCCAAAAGCCAGAGATGGGCCCCTCTGCATTCCAAGCCCCGTGGGACGGCGGGTTAGACACTCTCCTCGGCTGCCTGGAGGACCAAGGTTGGTGCCTTGCGTGCGGGGAGTTTGGCCACAAGGTGGTATGCAGCCGTTCCCGGAGGTAAGGAAAGGAACCGGTGCCAGCACCAGAGGGAGAGGTGCTGCCTGTCCAAGTGCCACAGAGGGAACCAAAATAGGAGGAGCTGCTGTCGTCTCCAGTGCAAAAGGGGGAGGATCCACTGCCGTCTCCAGAGCGGTAAGGGGAAGAGCCTCTGTCATCACCAGCCAGAAGAGGGGGAGTCTCTGCTGTCTCCAGAGCCGGAAGGGGAGGAGCTTCTTCCGTTTTCGGAGCCGGAAGGGAGAGGAGCCTCTGTCGTCTCCAGAGCCATAAGGGGAGCTCAGCCTTCTCGAGAGATGGAAGGGGAGGAGCCTCTGTTGTCTTTAGAACCGGAACAGGGAGGAGCCTCTGCCGTCTTCAGAGCCAAAAGGGGTGGAGCCTCTGCCATCTCCAGAGCTGGAAATGGAGGAGCCGTTGCCATCTCCAGTGCCAAGGGGTGAGGAGCCACTGCTGTCTTCAGAGCCGGAAGGGGAGGAGCTTTCCCTGGCTCCAGAGTCAGCAACCACTACACCTGCTGCTGAGGGTAGCAGAGTCCAGAGTCCACTACCGGAGTGTCTAGCATCGCTGCCTGCGTTGCCACTGCTACAGAGCCCTGTGGCGGTGGAGACAGCTGGGCTTATCCCTGTGGTGCTGGAGGCCGGTGTTTGGAGCACCTTCGGGCGGAGCCATTCCTCAGCTGACTCCACCTCATTCCCATAGAAGGCCTCCAAGAGGGGGGTCTTCATATGGGTACTGCTTGAAGTGCTGCCCAAACTCGGCCCAGATTGGAGCCTGTATTACTGGTCATTCCAGCCTTCTATAACAATTTTTTTTTCAAATAAAAACAACTTGCACTTCCTCTCTGAGTCTGTAGGGAGCTTCTAACACCAATTGTAACAGGATAGCCTGAGGAATGAGACTCAGAGACCAGGAAGATGCAGTTTGAAGCGTTGTTTCGCACGCCTAATTAAACAAAAACAAAAACACAGCAACAAGGCAACTGGCACAAGGGCTCCTTTCTCAAGACTCCCCAAACAAAGGATTTTCTCCTTCTTAAATACCATGTGGCAAAATACCATGTGAGCAAAATTATGTGTTCATTTGTTTAATATAGTGCACAACAACGCTTTTAAACTGCAGCTTTCTGTCTCTGGGTTTATTTCCTGCTGGTAGCCAGCCTGGGCTGTGATGCCACCCTGTCACAAAAACACTTGCATTTTTCTTTCTTTTTTTTTTTTTTTTTTACAGCAAGTGTATCTCTTCATACAGTGGCTCCCAGAAGCATTCACCCCCCTTGGACTTTTCCACATTTTATTGTGTTACAACATGGAATCAAAATGGATTTAGTTAGGAGTTTTTGCCACTGATCAACACAAATACAAATTTAAAACAGAAAATAATTGATTGCATAAGTATTCACCGCCTTTGCTATGACACACCTAAATAAGCTCTGGTGCAACCAATTGTCTTTAGAAGTCACATAATTAGTTGAATGGAGTCCACTTGTGTGCAATTAAGGTGTTTCACATGATTTCGGGTTAAATGCATCTGTCTCTGGGAGGTCCCACAGTTGGTTAGTACATTTCCTAACAAAAACTACATCATGAAGACGAAGGAACATTCGTAGCAAATCCGGAATATGGTTCTTCAAAAGCAGCAATCAGTTAGGGTATAAGAACATTTCTAAGGCATTTAACAGCCCTTGGAGCACAGTAAAGTACATTATTAAGAAATTGAGAGAATATGGCACAACTGCTAAGCTGTCTAGAACAGGCCGTCCTTAAAAACTGAGTATTCGCGAGAAGGGCACTAGTCAGGAAGGCCAGCAAGAGGCCTATGGCAACTCTGAAGGAGTTACAGTCTTCCACGGCTGAGCTGGGAGTCACTGAATACGGCAACAATAGGTTGACTGGGTGCTTCACAAAACTGGCCTTTATGGGAGAGTGGCAAAAAGAAAGCCATTGTTGATAAAAAAAAACTCACATCAAATCTCGGCTAGATTTTGCCAGAAGGCATGTTGGAGACTGAGACCAAGTAGAAGAAGAGATTCTATGGTCTTAAAAAATAGAGCTTTTTGGCCTCCACGCTAAGCACTATGTTTGACGCAAGCCTAACACCGCACATCATCCTGAGAACACCATCCCTACCGTGAAGCATGGTGGTGGCAGCATTGGGGATGCTTCTCTGCGTCAGGGCCTGGAAAGATTGTGAAGGTAGAGGGCAAAATGGATGCAGCAAAGTACAGAGAAATTCTGGAGGAAAACCTGCTGAAGTCTGCAAGAGACCTGGGACTTGGGAGAAGACTTATCTTCCAGAAGGACAATGACCACAAACATACAGCCAAAGCCACACTGAAGTGGCTTAAAAACGAAAAGGTCAGTGTCCTGGAGTGGCCCAATCAAAGCCCGGACCTCAATTTAATTGAGAATATGTGGAAAGAGTTGAAAATTGCTGTTCATCAAAGGTCCCTTTCCAACTTGATGGAGCTTGAGCAATTTTGCAAAGAAGAATGGGCAAAATTGCAGTGTCCAGATGTGCAAAGCTGGTAGAGACTTATCCAAATAGACTCATGGCTGTAATTGCTGCCAAAAGGTGCCTCTACCAAATATTAACTCAAGGGGGTGAATACTTACGCAATCAATTATTTTCTGTTTTGTATTTGTAATTAATTTAGAACAATTTGTAGATTTTATTTTTCACTTTGACATTCTGGAATTTTTTTGTGTTGCTCAGTGGCAAAAACTCCTAATTAAATCAATTTTGATTCCATGTTGTAACACAATAAAATGTAGAAAAGTCCAAGGGGGGTGAATACTTTTGAGAGCCACTATTTGTGACTCATACCTTTGCTCTACTAATAATACCAAATGATGGGTATTATTTAAAACAGCAAAAATAAGATTGTCTCTATTTGTGGATTCTATGAATTGCTGCTACTGAATCCATTACAGTCAGCTAATTGTTTCCTTAATAGACCATGGTTTTAAGATACCCATCAGATAGTAAAACAAGATTAAAATAGACTGGATAGTCTTATCCTGCATGTTATACCAGTAACATATAACATTGTTATTAATTGTGTAGTTTAAAGCAATTATATTCGCAAAACCGTCTGCACATTCACTACCACTATAGCAACTGCACACAACAGCCAAGCAAGAATGCAGAATGATGGACAGTCACCATTAGTAATGTGACAAGCTGCTATCATTGGTGTTGCCACAGTACCGCCACTGTTTTATTGAATACGGACAGTATTGTTTCACAAGGAAATACTGTGTAGGTTACTTTAAAGGCCAGCTGATCCGACATAGCTGTATGTTTTCGAAATAAAATAATTTTAAAAAAGGCTTTGGATACTGTCTTTTTTTTTTTTAATGTTTTTTTTTTTTTTTTTTTAAATAAGTCGTGCCATGACAAAGTCTAACCGTGGTAGCCACTCTCTGATTTGTTAATATAACGAGGTAATTCACCTGCAAAGTAATCATCAATCAAGCATTTTTATATACACAATACACAGAAATGCATTATGTTATTCATTGTACTCACCCATTTGAACATCATGATTAAGCCCAGTTTGTAAGGTTTTGAGTGTTGACGGAATGGATTTTTTTCATTATGCTATTTTTTTGTAAGAATCATAATTCTAATTACTCTCCTAAAGTGTTAATTGTAGCCTACTATGAATTCTGCACACTCGACTGTTGGGTATGGGAATACGCTTTAAACGTCACTATGATATGAACATGTTATATACGTTATTATGGAAACAAAAAAAAGAGGCTTATTGCTTGTATGTTTTTGCTGCATCCTTATTCTGTGCGTCACAAACCTGGTTTTGTGCTTGGCGCATACCTTCACATATACCAGGGTCACGCATATTGTCGGCTGCTCCCCCCATATTGCGCAATGCATACATTTTATTTCTGCACGGCGTAGAATGGATTGTGATACCCAAAAGGACGTTTCGAATATGGCAACTTGGCACAATTTCGGCACAGCGGCCATGAATGACATGAAGATATCTGTTTAATAGTTAACCTTTACTGAATGATAAATTGCATGTTATTAAGGTTTAATGGGAATAAATGTATGCAAATATAAAACATAGGTAATATTTCACTTGCAGATTCTGCCATAAATCTTGTGAAAGCACATTGCCAATGAATAGATGCCACAAAAAGTACTTCCTGCCACCTGAGGATAATCTTACTATATGGGTGTGTGTAAGCATGCCTTATGCATTTTAGTTGGGATGATGCCTATACAGCTGGGTGGAATTATCATCTGAAGCTGTCTACATGCACTTTTGAAATAACCATGCAATGTTCCAAAGACAATTAATGGAAATTAAACAACAGCACGAAGTTCTCATATTGTATGTGTTAGATTGTATTTGAACAAAATTAGAAAAGACCGCTGCAAATTGATGGACTATGTTGTGAATTGCAGGCTGAAACATGAAATATTTCGGTTTTATGAGTGGAGCATTTAAATAATGTACAGTACTAAGCAGGACACTGACCAAACTTCACATGTTGTGACTGTTGTTTTCCCTTTAGCAGGAGGAAAGTCTATTCATTAACCTGGAGGGTCAGAAAGATTTAAAGCCTTTACTGTTTACCCCTGGTCACTAGTGCCAGATTTAACTTTAATTGGGTGCTGCTGTCCTTATAGTGTGTTTAATAAAATACCCAAATGAATGTATAAAACAAACAAAAAACCATTTCTTTTCAGTGAATTTTAGCAGTTTCCACAAAAGTTAACTGTAATTCACAGTTTTTGTTTGAAGCTGCTGTAAAGATAGCAGCACCATAATTCCAATTTAATCCCAGTCTGACAATGTTTGGTACCTAATCTCAAGAGGAGGTTGCAGTTCATTTGGCCGAACCAACTAATCTTGATTTGTTTGCTAATGTTCATTAAATGTTTGTATTTTACATGTTTTCTTATATCAAGTGTATGTACAGTATGTATTATTCTTTGTGATTTTAGGTTGTGGGTCCATTTACAAAAAATAATATTCCCCTCCTAAAAGACTTCCTCATTGACTATTGTTTGCCGGTTTGCTGGAACATGGTGATGTAAACAATGCTAAATCAATGACTCAGTCAGGCATTTGGCTGAGACTTGGGTTTCATACCCTAATGGTTGTTTTAGTGCTGAGCATTTAGTGATGCCAGATTGATCAAATGTGTGTGATTGGCCGAATTGCACGTCATCATTTATAGTACATTATAGTGCACCTGTTAAATTCCTTCATTACAGTTCAAAGTGCACTTGGATTCGATTTTTTCTTTTCCAAACAGGTAATTTTCAGACCTCTATCTTTATGGTGTTGACTGTTTGCTTTCAAAGGTTATCTGTTCTTTCACGCTTGTTTAAAATGATAAGATTTTAAAATACCTTTTACACATTTAAGAAGGTTTTCACTTTGACAATCATGCTAAGCAATATTGGCTCAATTTGTGTTTCCTGTAACATGTAAAGCAATGCAACACCCTTTGTAATTTCTGGTTTGTGTCCTATAATGACCCACAACTGCTGCAAACTGCAGCAGAAGCAGGCCTGCTTGACTTGCAGAGGGATGAAGTGGCAAAGAATGTAACTACACTAGGGAGGCTGTCAACTGCTTTGGGGAATGTAAACCCATTGGACTGGCAACTGCTTTCTGAGGAAGCCCTTGCTCACTGTGATTCTTTTTGTTTACTACCCCCTTTTTTATATAAATATTTTGTGCTCAATAGACTTTACCTTTACACCTGCACTGCTGCTGCTGCTAGTCATGCTTGCACACTTAAAGGTAGTATAAGGACCCCATCTTCAAAAAGAAGCCCAGGCCACTATAACCACATAACCAATGGACAAACCATCCTCACTGTGCTCCCTTTTGATAGCTATCTTCCAGACATAATAAAATAGCCCTTTTTTGTATCTGATAAAAGTCTTAACTGTATAGGCCTACCCTTTCACTGAGTGCACCTTTGTTACAAATAACATTATGGCTCTCATTTTTTAGTATGAGATAAAGACCACCAATGTTTCTAACCATTATTTTGTATTTATTTAATTACTTGTAAAATATGATTTTATAGGTGACCACAAAATTTATGTTGGAGTAATTATATGGTCTTTTTTGTTTTGTACAGTCAGCTCAGTGTTATCTATTGTCTTGCTGACACCAGGAGTTGGTAAAATTATAAAAGCATATTTGATAGGAAACCAGTAAATGATATGGAGGTAATTATATTGTATTTTATAAGTACAGTTAGTTCAGCATTAGCTAGTGACTTACTGTATCTGATAGTTCTCAAAGAGCTAAAAGCAAACCAATATTAATAAGCAGAAGCTGGTATTCCTGATATATCGAAGAAAAGATTTAAAAAACAGAGTGAAATCTTATACGCCATGTTTCAAGGATGTACTCGATTTACTACTCACAAAAGTGTAATTACCGCCCTTTCTTGTAGCGTCAGATTGATTAAACAAAAGCACATTTCAATGTATATCAATTAATTTTAGTAGTGTATTATTTTATACATATACCATTTTTAATTTCATTACCATTAGTGTCAACTTTCTCATTGCCATTACACCTGATTAACACAAGAGGACACTGCACACTAAAAACTGGGGATACCTTGTCAACCCATTCATTAATGTGAATTTAAAAATACATTTGAAATAGGTATGAGCTTTCTAAGTGGTGTCTAAAAAAGAAACAGCTCTTTTAGGATGTTTGAAAAAAAGTGAAACGAAATTGGTGGGCTCAACCTAAACCCCAGTATAAATAATTATTCCACTTCAGAAAACCACCACACAAGTGTCAGTCTTTGTACCTTTCGGAAGTGCTAAACTCACAATACCATCTTTTGATCTGGTTTGCCACTGTAGTCTATCTACGTTTCTGTATGAATAGTAAAAACACAAATGCTTCACCAGCTTTTCTGCAAGTACACCTTTCACTTTGAAGTTCGTTGTTTTCTCCTAGCTTTCTTGTGCATGTGCTGACCCTGCTTTTTTTCTTTAACAAGGGGATTATTCTTTTAGAAAGGTTCCAATCTGATTACTGGAGAGCATGATACCAATTTAAAAGCCACACTCGTTAACAAAAACCCTGGGTCGGCAGTTTTTTTACCTTTGCAGTTACTGAACTTTTCCTGGAAAATAAAACAAAAAAGAGAAGTCAGTACAGGTTTAAATCAGTAAGGGCAGTGGCTTTCTTTGTAGTGTAGAAGAATGAAATAGTCAACCCTCCTGTAAAACTGTGTCAACACTAGCAAGTACTTGAATTGGCAGCCCATTATTTCTCAGTTTAATGGGCAGTTACATTTTCAACTGTTGTATGTGTCAAGGAAGAAGCTACTGTATCAGCTAATCTTGTCTGGTCACAAGTGTTGTGATGCAGTGCTGTTATCATACAGCTTGTTCACAGTATAAACCTTGTATCGATGTACTTTATACTGTAAAACCTGTTTATTTTGGTGTTTCTTTGTGCTTCTAAAGTACATGCATACTCACAAACCATTAAAATAACAACAAATATGTGTTTAAACTCTGTTGAACAAGATTTATGTTATATTTTTAAACATTTGGTTCTGTAGCACACAGCCTGCAGTTAGTGTTTGTGTTAATTTGACAAGTTTGATATTGGCCAGCAACAGCTACACAGCTGAATTGTATTTCCATGGAAATCACATTCCAGCAATTATAAGCCGGAAGGTAATTTTGTCCATTTTTATATTCTCAAATCAACTTTTTTCAATTATAGGCTATCCACTTTACCCTTTAAACTTTATACTATCATATGGTGCATATTTAGGCACATCACTGAAAAATATAATACCAAAGCTCTTTCAGCAATTAAATTAGAACATTTGAAAATAGGAACTATAAACCTTTCAGACTAAAAACAGAAGATCTCTCTACCATCCCATCCTCATCTTCACCTCTACCACCGAGCACACCCCTTATTCCCCACACCTCCTTTGAACACTGCAATCGCATACGCTTTCAGAACATTGGTCAGTTTTTCTGGTTTTAATTATTGCTAATTTGGCTTGCCCCAATAAAAAGTTTGCAGTTGCCACTTATTTCAGACACTTACTGTTAGATAGACGGACACCAAGGAATTATATTGTGTTGTATAATTTAACATGAATTTAGAATAACTGGTAATCTGGTAACCAAATGCACAGAGGTTTCCTTGCCGTTTTAGTAAAAGAAGGAGAGTTTGTTTACTTTTAACTTGGAACAAGCAATTTAGGAGAATAAAAAATTATGCATTTTCAGGTTTTCTTTTCATTTCATTAAATTAACACATTAAGGCATAAAAATACAAATTTCACCACATTTACTTCTTGAATTAAAATTATACTTTCGTATAATATTAACTGGCTGATCAAATAATTTTATTGCTATTTTTAATTATCTGTGTATTTTTTCAAGAAGTTAGCAGGCAGCCTTTCAAGCCACTAGTATAATACAGACATGAGGCTCTGCATGTTTGTCCAATGCTGCTCCCAGCACTAAACAGTTATAAGACTTACTTTTAAAACACACAGCATAGGTTCAAATACTAGTTTAGTGATTCAAATATTTACTATTGGTACTTTGAATGACAGATTATTTCAGAATTGCTAGTTAATGATATAAAGTAGGTGCACATAGAAGCCTTCTGTCTGGAGGGAAGGGGTTAATCTACTGTTTCAAATTACACAAAAAAAAAAAAAACTTTTCACTGCACAATTTGCATACAGTAACCTGCATGTCTTGTACACACACATATAGATTTAAGATAGTGGTGTCTGATTTGAAAGTATGCAAAGTACAGCACATTTTTGCTAATTGTATTGTGTTTACATTTGTTTTCTGATTTTTATAAATGAGATGAAACTTTGCACAGGCTACTAATAAGATCTGGAAACTGGAACAAAAAAAAAATCAGACAGGGTTTTAAGGCAAAATTGATTTGTGTGCAGAGTGTAGAGTTGTAGACAGACCACAAACATTTTAGATCTGTACAGTACAGGGATCTTAAATGAACTCCTCATCCAGGACTAAGTCGGAACCAGCTTGTGCAGCTGAAAAACACCAAGCCTGCCTCCAAATGAAGTCGTTGTCATTGTCATGGCTATTTCTGTAAATGTTGTTAGCAGGTGCTCTTGTTAGGGATATGATCATTTCATTCAGTTCCTGGTTGTTTGAATACATGATTCTGTCTCAACTGAGTTTTCTATACACACCTAGCAACCACAACAAGCATTGAACAAAAAAGTACTATCCAGTCATATAAATGTGTTGTATTGGTATTTCCTAATCTGCTAACTTGCCTATCATTTTATACAACAAGTGTTGAGAGTTTTACTAATTAACTTATACTACTGGTATGTAAAATACATATACACTAAATTATTTTAGATTTGCAACCTTATTCACAGAGCTTTATTCCTTAAAAACTGGGGATCAAGTTTGACATTCATAAACTGTTTCTAGACTGTGAAAGAAGCCACCAGTACTGAGCAACAGTTTCATGAATCAAACATGATTTCATTTAAATAAACATTCTTAAATATCCCAGCTGTCAAAGCTTTGGGAATAGAACCCAAAACAGACTTTTAACCAGCAGTTTTCGGTATATCCCAAATGTTTTAAGTATGCCATTTTAGTGAAGGTAATGAATGATCTAAACAAATCAGAAATGTAATGTAAACTGTATAGCTGATTATAGGCTGTTCTGCTGATGACAAAGAAGAAACATTTGTTGTATGACACAGGCTTTCCTGAACACTATCATACCTACTAATTAGGGAATGGTAATGAAAGGTCTGTCAGTCCGTTAGTTATTAAATATCCCAGGCTGCTTAAGTGCTTTTACAACAAAGTTTTGATTGCTCCTGGACACACATGTGGTATCACTTCTGGGAGTTTCTTACCGAGTAGCAGGCTAGTGGTTCATTACAACATCAGCATCAGATTTGGTACCAAGTCTCATTTCTTGAAGTTTGCTAGATTCAGACGTTGTAAGTGGACAGAGAGACTGCATTACTCTTGGAGGGGATCCCTTCATGACAGATGCATTTCTCCTCATGTTACTGCTAGGCAGGCTTGTGCATACTTTCAGATACTGTATGGTACAATATACATCATATAGATTTCCAGGTGGTTCAAAGCCTAGACTGTAGGCTGTAAAAATACAGTTGTAACATCAAGTAAAACTGAAAATGTTGTGAAACTATTGCTTCCTTCAAAAGAACTACAATCTAATGTTATTTAGTTCACATATTGACCCAGGCAGAAGCTATAAAACCTAATTTTCTCATATCACATTTTTTAAAAATGTTATTTCAACATGAATCCCTACTAATGGTGTGATAAAGATAAAGGATTATTTTCTTCCTCAAGCCATTACAAACAATGACATGCTATCTGCACAATAGAAAACAAATACAGCTGCACTATGTCATGTAGAGTGTATATCAGCAATATTTGTTGATTGAATGAAGAAGTTGGCGAGAGATTGTAAAGTGATAGCAGCCAGTTTACATGTTCTTGAGGTACTGACAAGACTACCTGATTCAAAGTGTTTAATCTATTTAAAAACATGAGTTTCAGATCTCCTAGAACTACAACTCCCCAGTAATGTTGTTGGAGCTGACACCCTGGGATCCTTCCAGAAGCTGCTTGATGAGATTCTGGGATCAATAAGCTACTAACAACCAAACGAGCAAGATGGGCCGAATGGCCTCCTATCGTTTGTAAACTTTCTTATGTTTTTATGTTCTTACACTAATCCTGCTGGAGCCCCAGCTGCAGGGCTGCAGCATGTGGTGTGGATTTAATCCTATTCCCACGCTGTGAAAGATGTGAACCCTGCAGGGACCTTGATGCATCAATATCTGGGTATTCCTTTCATGCATGGCTCTAATTAGACAATAATGGCCTTAATAACATGGACTTGCAGTGAACAATAACCTAGGTCTAGTTAAGTAATTTTATCAAAATATTTGTATACGGAAATAATCTTGAATACTGAGGCTTCATGAAGGACAATGCACCCAGTTGGATCAGTACAGTGTAGGAGGGCTTGCATTTTACTGCAGGTGATCTCTGTGTAAATGATTTCCCATTGAGAAGTGCAAGTTGCGTGACCATATAAAAGGAGTGTTATTTTAGGGATGGTTGCTTAACCACAAGGGGAATGTTATGTTTTCCCTCCTTTGATATCCTCATTGAAGTTGTTTACGTGTTTTGAAAGCAGTAGTAATATTAAAAGAACATAATAACTTAGTATTACTACAGATGCTACCATTGGGTGTTTTATGGTGGATGTTTTGAAAGCCGCTGAGGTCAACTTCCAAAAGCTGAAGGGTTTGATACCTTCATGTACTACATATATAAGGATTTCCTTGCCTGGAACCAGCCCCATCATTTATCTGTGATGTGATTCACCCCTCCCACTCCCTTGGAATCATTACAGGTAATGGAGCACAAGATAAACAACAATATTGGATTAAAGTTTAAAGCACTTCAGTTGTTGGGTGCTTTTTATCTTTTCTTGCATCTGAAAACATATTATAATGCTGTACTGGGCACATTTCTGAATTTTACAGGCTGGGTAAAGATAATGTGGCTGGCCATTAACTCTGCTTGTAGATTACATACATTGAAAAGATGTTAAAAATATATTATTCGTTATTTAACTTTTTTTTTTTTTTTTTTTTAGACCTACAATTTTGTGCGGAAATAGATGGGATTACTGCCTAGAGTATTTAAATGTGAAATGCAACCCAAACTAAGATGTTGTTAATGTGTGGTGAATAGGAGTTCAGATTGCAAACTGCCTGCGTTCTTTGAAGGGCCGTGCCTGGAGTGTGAGATCACTCCCGGGGAGAGCCCTCCTTCCCTCAGTCATACGCGCCAATCTCTTTATATTGCTAGCTACTCTTTTTTACAAAATTGCACAGGCTCACACCAGCCTGTCACCCCCCACAATCGAAGTCTAAATGATACAGCGGCCTTTAGAACAAGCTGGCACAAAGAAGCCAGTGTTAAATATGGGGGAAATCTAAACGGACAAGCTTAACAAATGAATTATCTTAACTTGTAATTAAAGTAGTATGTTGGGATTTTTAAATAAATTGTTAGTCTGTACTGTACACAGTACATCCAGATCTTTAGAAATTAAAGATTTTAAACATGCACTATTTATTATTTTTTTATTCGTTGAGAATATATACGCTAGACCCACGTAAATGCAAATGTTACCAAAATAATCATCACAAACTATGTAAATGTAAAAAATCTGTTGCATAACATTTCTGTTTAATTCTTAAACATTTTGCTTAGTGTTGGGAAAGTAAAATATTTCTGCAATTCGACATGAGATATTTTATGTCTAATTTCTAGTTTAATCAAGCCATGAATAACAGAAGACTGTTCATTCCTAAACAAATACAAAACCATACAATTGAGGTCATGAACAGTTAATTCCATATTCATATCCATCAAAGTATAGTTGAATTGTTAATTTTGTACACCCTTATAATTTATGATTTAGTAACAAAAAAAATAAGCTTTTTATTTCTATGAAAATTCTCACCATTTCCAAACAGGTTGTTTAACTCAAATTCTATAGTGCAATATAGGGCAGACCAAAGGGAGCAGTGATTCTTTTTTCAGGATATACAAATGACCTAAAAGCAGAAAAGGAAACCGGGGCAACTCATTTAAATGAGAGTTTTGAAAACCATGTGAAGTTTAAACAAGAATACTATTAAATGCATTTCCATTTGCAAATATATTAAATGTATTTCAAAATAATAATGGTTAATTCTCAGCAAAAAGGATATGTATAAGGATGTTCAGCTATGTATTGAATAAATATTAATGAGAGATATACATTAATTTCACAATAGCATACATTTCCTTATGCATTATATGCATTCTGACAAAACAGGTTTCCCTATTGTTTTGAATATTGTCTGGCGTGTTCAGAATGGCCTTGCCCAGTTCACAATGTAATTTCCAATTCACTAAGCTTTTATCTTCTTGTTGTTTGTCTTTGCAACTATTTAGTTATATTTATGTGCTAAAACACGTACATTATTTATGACAAGAATTGTGAATTTGATATTACTAATTTTGAATGACATAGTTTGGAGTTTGGAGTGCTGTTAAAACTGTACACTAACTTCAACTACCATGTGTTTTATAGTTAGATAAGTTAATACACAATGTGTTTAACAATGTTTGAATAATGTACTCTTACAAAGAAAATCAAGCAGCTGACATAAAAGCCACCAACACTAACAATTGGTCCATGGAGCACTTCATTCTCCATAATGAACTATTTTTAAAAACTCATAGTAATTTTAAGATGATTGTTTCTTGAAAAACACAAATATGTTAATTTACAGCTGAGCTGATAAATCTACACATAGACTCAATTTTACACATGACAGTAACAGAAATACAACACTTTTATAACCAACAAGTTAGGTTTTAAAAAAAGGAAATATTTACCCAATGGAAAAAAAGAACATTTCTGACAGTACAACTGAAAAATCAGTTCCCTTTCAATTCGAAGATGGCCACCAAAACATTGTTATGGGATATACGCCTGCCTATTGGTAGGTGTCACTGAGCTCTTTCTATCAAACCTCCCCTTGGTGTAATTGTCACGCAGGGGAGCCTCACCCTCTCTTCACTTCTCAAGATGGTATGGTAAGACCTCTGTGTGCATTGAGCCCTTTTTGTGCTGAAAGCTGGCTATGCCATTTTCCCGGAATCAGTAGCTCTTAATTCGTAGCCTTTTTTTTCTGTTTCTAACTATCAGCACCTGCTCACTGTGCATGTCAGGCTGCTTCTATCTGATTCTCTTCTGTCTGTCATCTTTAATTCGACTGCAGGTAAGTATTATTATTAAGACTGTATGCTTTTCACCCCTTTCTTACTTGGGAGAGCATTGTTACTCCAAGGGGCTGGGCCTGCCTGTACTGCTGTATAATCTATTATTGTAATATTGTATTGTGATTTACTGTGTTGTACATGTCAATTACCCGCTGCAGCTTCGGCCCTGGCTCCCTGTTGTACGCTATGCTGTCAGGGTAGGCACCATGCACAGCTGGCCCGGTGTTTTTTAAATACCGTGGTGTGTAAGACTCAGCCCGTGCTACTTAGGTACCACGGTGGGCACGGTGCAGTACCGATACAGGCAAGTGCGCACTGTGAAAAGCGCTGCACTGTATTCGGTGCATGTCTGCACGCAATACTCGGTGCAAGCAATAGCCCGGTGCATGCGGAACCTGGTGCACGCAGTGCACATTATACAGGTGCTGCACGACACACAGTGCATGCGATGCTCGGTGCATGAGACGCGCACAGTATCTGTTGCCCCGTGCTTAGTGCACTTGGTGCGCACGAGACTCGGTGCACGTGGTGCACACGGTACTCGGTGTGCATTATACCTGGTGCTGCACAGTGCTCTAGGCACACGGTGCACACGGTATCTGGCGCTATTGTGGGAACGCAGTGCTGCACAGTACAGGTTGCACGTAGTGCACAGTACTTTGCCTACGGTGCTCGGGTCGCATGGTGCATGCAGTGCACACAGTGCTTGGCCACTTCTTCAGACCTAGCGCAACAGTGCCTCATTGCCTCTGCTGTTGACTTGAATCCGCCAGTTTTTTTTCAGCCCACCTACTCGGCGCGCTGTTTAAAAAAAAAACCCAAAAAACAGTCGCACTCACTGCCGTGGTGACTGTTATTTTACCATCAAAATTGCTATTGTGTGTGTGTGTGTGTGTTTTTCTTTAGTGCCTTGCAGTTTAAAAAGAAAAAGTAGTAGCAGCATGATTCCTCTACTGGGACCCAGCTCTACAGGGTCCCCCTGTTGAGTTGAATCAGCAGGGTTATTTTAGCCTGCCTACTTGGCATGCTTGGTCACCCGCCTGGCATGGTGAATGTGTTCTCCCATAGCCGAATGGTTGTGTGTATCAGTAAAAAAAAACAAAAAAAACACAGTACACTTTTATTCCTGCCTAACACGCCTCAGCTCCTTGAGCCTGTGCTCCACTCTGGCATATGCTATGAGCTTCCACGTAGTGTGACCGCACGTGGCCCAGGACCAGGGTATCACCGCTCTGCACCATGGTGCAGCACCGTGCGCTCCCCTGTACTGCTCTCCTGATTGCTTACTGCAGTCACTCGAGCTATGTATCCACCCCGGTGTATGCTATGCGATACCTCGGGTTGCGTTGACTTTACGCGTCCATGCCTTGGTGCTTAGTGCCACAGCATGTCAATAACACTCGGTGTCCCCAATGCTTTGTGCACCAGTAGTGTATTCTACCTCACTCAGTGCCCTCATTGCGTCTACACCCTTGGTGCCTGAGTGCTTCAATACACGGCTGAACCGTATGCGGTGTTGGAAGTGACTCGCCAGGCTGTTGGCCCAGCGAATGACAGACACCATCGGCTGACAGTGTGTCTTGTGTGCTCAGCGGCCCTGCGCTGGTGGAGGCCTACCTCTCACCTGCACCAAGGAGTCCGTATGGGGGTAGTTTCCAACCATGGGGTAGTGACGACGGATGCCTCTAACTCAAAAGGTTGTGGCGCGGTCTGCGAAGGTAGAGGAGTCAGTGGGTCCCGGTCAGGCCGCTGGACGTCCCTGCATATCAATATGCTGGAGCTACAGGTGGGTTCCTTACCCTCCTGCGCTTCCTACCCATGGTGCATAACGAGCATGCGTTGATCCGCACGGACAACACATCATTGGTGGTGTATGTCAACCACCAGGGTGGCCTTGGGTTCCTGAGATTATATTGCCTTGCCATCAAGCTTTTGATTTGGGCCCAACAGAACCTGCTGTCCCTTCGGGCGAGGCATGTCCATGATGTGGACAATCGAGCGGCAGACCTCCTCTCGAGTAAGGGTCCGCATCCATCGGATTGGTGGCTCCACCCTCAGGTGGTGCAGCGCATTTGGGAATTGTTTGGGCGCAGGTCGATCTCTTCGTCTCGGCGGAGACGACTCTTTGCCCCTGTGGTACTCCCTTCACTGCTTCGGCGGTCAACTTGGCGTCGATGCCCTAGTCCATGTATAGCCCAGAGCACTCCTTTATGTGTTCCTGCCTCTGCCATTACTCCTTCATTTCTCGAAATCTCCTCAGTAACGGGCAGGCTCCAGTTATGGGTCTAGCCCCTAAAAGGGACTTGTGGTCAGCCTTAGGGCTGTCAGATGCGGTTGTGGGTGCACTTCAAAATGCTAGGGCGCATTCCACTAGGTCTCTCTATGCCTATAAGTGGAAATATTTCCAAAATTGGTGCCGTACTAACAGTCATGATCCAATCTCCTGTCCCATGCCTGTCGTCTTGCAGTTTCTGCAAGATCTGATTAAGGCTGATAGATCACCTTCCACACTGAAGGTATACCTAGCGGCTATTTCTGCTTGCCATGCCCCCATTGACTCAGTGTCTCCGGGTGCGCATTTCCTGGCTACCCAGTTTCTCCGAGGCTCTCGACGGTTGCGCCCTCCTAGCAGGGCTACTCTCCCCGAGTGGAGCCTTGAGATTGTACTGCAGGCTCTCACGCAGGCCCTGTTTGAGCCTATATACTCCACAGCATTCCTCTTGGCTATCACCTAAGCAGGCAAAGCAGGTTAGTGAGCTGCAGGCGCTGTCTGTGCATAGCTCCTGCATGTATATTTTGGATGATGGTAGCAGAGTGTCACTGCGTGCAAACCTAGCTTTTCTCCCCAAGGTGGTTACAGCCTTCCACATGAATCAGTCTGTGAAACTGGAGTCCTTTCATCCTCCACCGTTTTCTTCTGAGGAGGATAGGAATTTCAACTTTCTCTACCCAGTTCAGGCATTGAGATGCTATGTGGAGAGGACGAGAGCGCTGCGTCAGTCTGACCAGCTCTTCGTCTGCCACTGGACTTGGACTCTGGGACAGCCCCTTTCGAAGCAGTGACTGTAGCATTGGATTACGGACACAGTCTCGACTACATATGATGGTGCTGGCTTACACCCACCTGGGCGGGTAGCTGCACATTCCACGAGAGGTGTGGCTATGTCATGGGCACTCTTCAGAGGTGCCTCCATGGCTGAGATCTGTAATGCGGCTAGCTTGTCTACCCCACATACTTTTTCCAGGTTCTTTCACCTGAATGTGATAGATCCCGCATTGCCTCTATGGGCACTAGGGTCCTTGAGGTTGTACGTTTGCACCGCTGACCTTGGTCAGGCAGGGCTAAGGCGTCCATCGTATTCTGCCATTCTTCTCTCCCTCATGACAGTTCTGGTACTTGTTTTCCCATAACAATGTTTTGGTGGCCATCTTCGAATTGAAAGGGAACATTAGTTTACCTACTGTAAACCCGGTTCCCTGAAAGAGAAGATGGCCACCAACCGCGAGGTCGTGTCGGTCGTCATCACGGTTGCATCGCGAAAAGAGGGTGAGGCTCCCCTGCATGACAGTTATGTACCCTCTGTAGGCGGGACCGAGGGGGTCACCGAAGGGAGGGGGCCTATCGGCAGCTTTGATAGAAAGAGCTCAGTGACACCTACCAATAGGCAGACGTATATCCCATAACAATGTTTTGGTGGCCATCTTCTCTTTTAGGGAAGCAGGTTTACGGTAGGCAAACTAACGTTCTCCAAGCACAGTATTATTAAATAGCCCTGAGTGGGGACTGCTGCGCAATACACAGGACAGTGAATGAGAACTGCTTGAGTTGTCATTATTAGATATAAACACTGAGATTTGCTATATCATTGTAAAGTAAGAATATGCTATATCATGAGAAAGTTAAACAATAATTAGCCATCTAGAAAATAAATAATAGAGCAGTGAAATCTCAATAAAACCATGGCAGCGAGCGGTCTGGACCACCTTGATGGAGTGGTCTGAGTGGTCCCAGTCATCTGGACCACGTGTGTCAACAAGAAATTAAACACTCTTGCCTCTTTGTTTGTAATTTTGTATGAAATGTAAGCAATGTGAATAAGATATTAGCTTGACTGTAAATGATCAACCTAACTTTCTGTTTGTCTAATACCACTCAAAGTAAAATCCTTTTTGCCAGCCTCCATGTTTACACTATTGATAATAACAAATCAAATCAATTAACCGTTGATAAATGTAGTCGCATACAAAGGTGTTGGCACCCTACTTAAGATAAGATAATTCAAGAACACATGTTAAATACAAAACCTTTAGGAACATTAGCCACTAATTAATATGACAAAAAACAAAATACACAAATTCTGGCAGTTTAACAAACAATCGTTATAAAAATAAAGCACTTAAACAATTTCAAATATTTGTTCATGATAAAAGCACTAGCACCTTTACATCAAAAGTCTGTAAAAATTAAGTAATTAAACCGCATTATTAAATCAATAACCAGAAAAAGAGGTAATTATTTCCGACATCTGTTGAGAAGAACATTTTGACAGCACAGCAGATGATGGTCAAGACAGGAGTTTTATTTGCGTTTGAGAAAAACACTCATAGCAAACTACAACAAAGGAAATGGTTACGGAAGACTATCAAAAAAATATGGAATACCAAAATCCACAGCGTAATACTCAAGAAGTACCACAGAATAAATTCAACTGAAATGCTTGAAAGAAGTGTGTCTGAGCTGAAGGAAACATGCAAGCCCAGACTTCACAACAAGATTTAACATACTAGTTAAGAATGATCGTAAACTTCTGAAAGCGGAAATAAAAGCAAAAGGAGGACACAAGAAATACTAAACTTCAAGAAATACTAGAAACTTAAACTTTTTTTTTTTTTTTTTTAAATAAACATTAGTTGTTAAATTACTATAAATTATGTGTTCTGTTTTATTAAAAAATCGGTTAACCTTTACTGTGCTTGTCCTTAATCTGTTACATTAAATTATGCAAATTTTACTTTCATAGAATTTATTTATTTATGTATTTCTCAGAACTGAATTCCCAATACAGTCACATTGTCTGACTGGCATATTTCATGGTTTCAATAATCTTGTTTTCGGGAGGTAGGATATCCTTTCAGCTGTAACAACACAAAGTTCACTGATGCAGGCTAGCCAATAATAACTTTCATACTGGATAGATAATGTTGCCATGCAAAAAATGACAGAAATAATGCAAAACTATGAAAAAAACCTGCATGTAACTCTGGTAACTGCAGGGAGCGTGGCAGGGGCAAGTGCTGCCGTGACTCCTGTAATCAGATATCTAAACGACTGGCAATGCGCGCTGACTTAACCGGGAAACCCACTGATCTGACGTCACAGGAGAAAACACCCATAAGCAACCAATAAACCGTGCCTTCAAATGTAAATAAAATCATATGGACGGAGGAGGTTCTGCGAGTGCAATTGTTCAGTGTGCACAATCGAGTACCGGTCCTCACCTCAAAGACAGCACAATGGTCGCTTTTACTTTATATCAGTGCACAACCAAGCAGGCCAGTCCGAGTAAAAGGAAAAGGCAGGGAAATGAAGATGTGACCCCAGAAGACAGAGTCGAAGCACTCATCAGCAGGGCAAATATGAGGGCTCCTGTGAAAAAAGCCAGGTACCTAAGACACAGAAAGCAGAAAATAGAGTCTATGCTTAGCGACTCCGGCATTGGAGAAGATTTTGAGTCTCCTAGTCCCAGTCCTTCGTCAGATGCAGGGTGTGATAGCCCGATGCTGGGGCAATCCCAGTGGTCCACACCGCTAATAGACTGGCAGAATTTCAGAGAATATGGAGATACTTGTTACTTATACCAAAGGAACAACGAAGAGCGGTATCATCCAGTCAATTGTCTATCTATTCAGCCGCAGGTAAATACCAAATGTTTCATATATATATATATATATATATATATATATATATATATATATATATATATATATCGTATAATTTTTAATGAAAGTTACGCCGGGTCTCTATACCTTTGTTATAACTGTACATTTATTTCAGTTACCATTAATTTTTTATGATTATTTAAGAGTAATTTAATGTAACTTTAAAATGTTGTAATAGTGTTTGCTACAAAGTACATACTGAAAAATAGAACATGTCTAACAGCAGTAACAGTGCGAGTTAATTTGATCTATCCAATACTGGATTCTCCAAAATGAACTTGTATTTGTTTTATTTTTTAACCTGGTACATTTTTTTCTAGGTTACAGCAGAAGCTAGATGCAAGCTAATCAGCTGGTTGATCGCCGTCCATAGACATTTCAACCTGTGCTTTGAGTCTTTCTGCCTTGCAGTCAACATCATGGACCGTTTTCTCATGACAACGCCAGTTGCCTCCGATTGTTTCCAGTTGTTAGGCGTCACGTCACTGCTCATCGCGTGCAAACAAGTAAGTATGCATTCAGGTGCAGCTTTCTGAAAACATGATGCAAAAAAACTGCGTTAAAACTAACATATCCATTTTATTGTAAGTCAATATCATTTGTATTATCACCCCCCCCCCCCCCCCCCCCCCCCCCAATGCAAGCTTATAGGAGCAACATGCTGTTCAAAACACATATAGTGTTTTAGTTATACCACAATTGTTTAAAAGTTGTAAACACACGTATTGCCTAACGAATCAACCTAACTTTCTATACAACTCAATTTCATGGCATGGTGAAATTGGATACAAGTACTAAACTTAATTTCATATCCCATGTATTTTGCATGCAATAAGCATTTTTTCTTTTCTTTTTTTTTTTTTTAATTAGCTGCACTTTTATTATTGTGGAACTGACTAATGTTTTTTTTTTTTTTTTGTGTGTGTGTGTGTGTGTGGTGTGTGTGTGTGTGTGTGTGTGTGTGTGTGTGTGTGTGTGTGTTCGACACAACACACAAAATCAGAATGCCACCTCCACTTTAGTCCACCACGGATAAAGCAGTTGCTTGTCCTGTGCTGTGATGCTTTTACAAAGGATCAGCTTTGCAACCTAGAGTGCATTATCCTGATCAAGTTGAACTTCAGTCTGAGGGCTCCAACACTCGCTTTCTTCCTCGAGCATTTCACAAAACAGAGACTAGAGGGTGACGATGAGCTATGCAAACAAAGACTCTCAGAATCAGGACAAACAGAAAACCTTGCCAGGAAGATCGCTGAGCTCAGTCTGGCAGATTATGCATTTAATAGGTACCCTGCTTCCCTTCTGGCCATTTGTTCAATAGGGCTGGCAGACCAAATTATGGATCTTCATTACACGATCAGTCAGGATCTCAGTGGATATCCACAGAGTGTGGTGGATGACTGTACAGAAAATCTGAGGTTGCTAGTGTCACTCAACAGAGAAGTATTACATTCCTTGGCAGAATTATAATTTATAATGCACCTCTGAATATTGTTTATGCAATCTTCCATGGACTTGTTCTAATTTATATATATATATAGTATAGATTAATCACATGACTACTAGGACGTGGGATAGTGTACTCTAATCACAATAGCTAACAATCTCACTATAGCACTCGGTTACCTATAATGACATGCGCTACTAAAAACGAACATAATCGATATTATATAAGATCTCATAATTATTCGATGAGGACTTATAACATATACGTTAGAAGTATATGAACAAAGATTAATATATAATATAGTATATATATATAATATGTATATATATTTACTAAATAGAGATATATAACAGAATTCTGTTGTAAATGATGTGTTACTAAAATATTCTCTTTCTAAGACACTCTGTATAGACTCCATTTTAAGTTTTATTTGGTTGTTTAATTTCAAATCAATGTATATTATGCAATCCCTATACAGGAATGCAATGTTGTAATGTCTTGTACAGAATTCCTAAAGTATTGCTATAGTTATAGCTAATTTATTTTCTGTTACTGGAAAGGAAAACAGAGACCTCCTAAATGAGGAGCACTGAAATGAATATTGTCACTTGTATAACACTTTCGGCTATGTACACATTGTAAATAGTAATATTTATGTTTATTTATAGGCTATTGAAAATGTTGAATTTGTAATGATGTACTGTAATAAACTTTTGCACATTTGACCACTAATTTTGAAGTGCACTCTAATAAATAGTTATTTACAATGTGAAAAAAAGTATTATTATTATTATTATTATATTATTATTATTATATTAAATTATTATTCTTCAACCGGACATGGAATGAAATAGACCCAACAAAACAGATACTTTCTTGTATCCAATCGCTGTCCATTCTCTACCAGTATATATGGCTGTATTACTTCATACCCTTGAAGACCTATGCCATGCACTCCCTGGTAACTTTTCAACTGTATTATGCAGTGTGTGAATTTAAAACTTTACCAGACTCACAGTATGGGGGGAGCACACCCCTTGTGTTCATCTAGTGGTGATTTTATACTGGCTTCATTAGTGACATTCCATCATGCTCAGGCTTGCTGAGTCAGCCCCAGAGATTAAAATATGTTGGTGAGTTTGTTAAACAAGGTAAACTCTAAAGTGTGCTGCAGTAATAAATTATGACAAAGAACATTAATGAGGCACTAAACAGAATCAAATGCATATTCAGAGGGTATTAAGTCTTCCTTTAAGCTTTCCCCATAACTGTTCCACATGCAGTCTCTGAATAGCAGTTCCTCTGTGACCAATACTCTAAATAATTAATTTATCAGTTATAGACAACAGTCGAACCCATCGCTTATCTACTTATTGGTATTATTCCCTACTGGGATTTTCTCAACAAAATCAAGCAAAATACTTCACTGGAAGAGAATGAGATGGGTGAAGGAAAGTATTTGAGTGTGTTTTGTCAAATAAAAATTCATCGTTGAAACATTAATTCAAAACAATAAACACAAGAATAACAGTTTAAATCTGTATACTTCTCTAATATAAACAACATCTATAATTAAATGAATACATCAATTACTATAGGCTACGTGTAAAAAAATATGTTATATGCAACGGATTTAACCCCTTCGGTCACTTCATGTATGATACTGGCGGCGAAACTGCCTGTAAGAAAACGAGCTGCTGGCTGGACCCTGTGGTTTAATAATAAAAGGTACGCCAGTGTACGTTTATGACTTCGGGATTTAAAGGGCTATACATTAGCTATTTATGGCACAAATATTTTTTTGTCTGGATGGTAACGGCTTGTTTCTTTTTTTCTTTTTTTTTAGTGTCATCGAGTGTTTTACGATTGTTTTAGACTAGGTCAGAATTTGTAATTAATTTGTAAGTTTCCACAACACACAACGACCATCACAATTAACGACTATATTGTGTCTCCATAACACTCTCCTATAAATGCAGTTTCTTGCATGGATGGGCAACCTGGCAATGCCATTACCCTTACTCGAGATTTATAGAGCAGGTTACACCAACTTCTGTTTGTAGTCTACTTTTCGATTTGAACCTCTTCACATTTTCCTACATTAATAAAACGGTTATATATGTTTTTCAAACACGTAAGTCTCTCATGTAAAAAAAAAAAAAAGCACTGTAAATTATATCTAAGCACCACACACATTTCTCCTAAATTAAATATCTGTACAAAAGGACGAGTGCATTAACTGAAGTTTACACCAATCTGAATGATGCAATTTAACATAACAGTTTCGATATGTCACTGTATCAGTTTCCAGTTCCTTTTTGTATTAAGAAATTAGCATAATATGACAATTGACTACCTATAAAACCAATGAAATACTTGACTGATAACTAATTAATAGTTAGACTTAATATTTATATATTATATAATAATTAAATTAACGGAAACATTTAATATTATAAGTATGAAATCAGTTGACCACGAGCCACAAAACGACAAAAGGGCGCTCTCTAATCTTCAGCTTGCATTAATAAACTGCCGTAGTCTCTTGTGATCCCCAGTGTACAATGCGGCTGTTTAAATTTTAGCGCCTCTCCTCTGCACAGATTGTACCATCCAAGAGGCGCCACCTCTGGCGCTCACTCAGCTTCTATAGTTGTGAAAATGATTAGCCTTTGCTTGCCACAAGCTGAAGCATCTCCAGGGACGCTTTTACCTTGGAGACTTGATAAAGTACGTTGATTGGGTTAAGGCAAAAAATAACGACAATTGTTCAAGTATAAGAGCAATAGATAGACAGAAACTCGTGGTAAATGGTGCACGACTAACCACTGGGAAATAATAATAATAATACTTTTCATTTGCAGTAAAATGCAAAATGAAAGAAAAGCGTTTGGGAGAATTTGCCCCAATAGGATTGCGGATTTCTCTCGAAGTCAAGACAGAAAACATTCAAAAGATCAGAAAAATCTGTACCAAAAATTGGGGGCTAACGCCTCAATAGGATATTTTTTTAATAATGACGGGGACTTTTTTTTTTTTTTTTTTTTTTTAATAATAATAAAAAATAATAATAATTAATAATAATAATAATAATAATAATAATATACTTTCTAAAACTTTATGATGGATTGCCAATTCACATTGTGGTTTTACTAAACACCCATGTGTACATTTGTGTCTTTATAGGAAGTTCCAAAAACTGGCACAAACAATGCTCCAATACCAATATACATCGAAGAGACATCGCGTCTCTCACATGAAGGTACATTTTTGTTACCCGCACAAGTATTGACCTAAAAGTCTCGGTTTGACGATTGTATAACTTCTGATTGCTCCTTCCCAGCCTTTGCAACGATCGCCTGGCAAGATTTAGAAGATTGTACTTCAGTTCTTCAAAGAGAAAGTAACTCTATTCAGCAGGTAAGAGGTATCTAACAGTTAACTGACAGACAACATATTGCAGTATACTGTTAAATTAAAGACTACTGGGCAATACTTAAAACCACAACATCACAATCTTAATTATATGGTTCAGAATCGGTAATGTTTATCTATTATAGTATTCAACTATACGAAGCCTGAAACTGTTGTACTACATGTAAAATACGTAATACAATACAATGGTCTGTTTCTTAACTATAGATCACTGATGTTTTGGACTTTTGACATTAAACCTTACCGTATAGCTTAAATATAGTGGTCGAAAGCATATATTCTGTTGCAAATACAGACATTCTTGTTTCTAATAGGATCCTTTATGTTGTCTTTGTTTTGCAAATTATGTATAATTATAAAAACTGCAGCAGGTAAAAACAGAAACATGCAAAAGTACTTGATATAAACAAGAAAATATTTCAGTTGTAAACAAGGTTATTTAAATCCCTATAGCTCCACGTGCGTTCTGAAAATGTTTTGTCAACAGCCGTGGCGTTACTATAGGAACTTGCGGATGGAAACGCTGGATAATATTTTACAGCAGTTGACTCGGTGTCATAGCTGCTAATAAAATTAATGCAGGCTACTGAAAAACAGTCTTACTTTGAAATCCAGTGAGTAAAACGATGAACTGTTCTAAGTTCATGACATTACCTTTTTGTCAGGTCATGAAACATGTGTATACGTGATACTTTCATAAGCACAGTATCTTGTTAAAAATGACTGTTAATCCCCTTTGGCGTTAAGTGGGGGTTTATGTTTAAGATTGCTGGAATCCAAGCAGCAGCATTTGTCACTTTTACCAGGAAACGCAGTGAATATTTGGCCATAAATCAGTTTTGCAAAGGCTATCTGAGATTACCAGCTTTGTGTAAATGTTGCAGTTTTGGCACCTGTTTCTATCTAAAAGGCGTGGCGAGTAACTGCTTTCACTTCAGTTTGCGTACGCCCATTTTGACGAACCTCATCCAAATTACAGGTTTTAATGAGGCAAGTTAAAAATACAATGATAACATAAACAATAGACATCTGAAGAAACAGTAACACATGTATATATAGGGTAAGGTTAACAGCCAAGCAACTCGTTCGGTATTTTTCATTCTTTTTTTTTTTTTTTTAATACAAGGTCTGCATACTTTTCTTAAAGTGTAAGTATAACATTAGTATAACGTCATTTCCCGGGTTACTCCAATTCGTTTAGTGCAGTTAAAACACCGCAGGGAGAAGTATGTGGCAATACGACTGCCTCTTTTGTGTGAAGGAGGTGTTAGGGTTGATCTGTTTGTAGAGTGAAGGAATGTGCCGGTCGGGCGCTGTGGTTGGCTCGCGTGTCGAGCCTATAGGAACGCAGTAGGTCCGATGTATAATCTGCAAAGACAGACGAGTGTCAGTTTGTGCAGGGCGTGCCACCTCTGAACACGCTTCATCCTCAAATATATAACCCTTTGACAACTGGAGACAGATATCTGCTTGCACGAGTGGCATAGAGCTAGAACTAGTGCTGCAGACTAAAACTTTGTTCACGTCCAAAAAGGATAGGGCAGCTCTGCAGGACCTGTCAAATGACTTTTGTTACACAGCCGAAAATAAATAAATAAACAAATAAACAAATAAATAAATAAAGCATTTGAGAACTTTAAGACATGGCAGTCCAGACGTGTTACATGCAATTTCCATCATGGGGATTCGAATTCCAGGTATGATCCACTGGATGCACTGCACGTTGTCGTTTTTGTTGTTGTTGTTGAGTTAAAACCGAAATAAACAGAAAATTGCGCTTTTGGTTTACAGCTTATTATGATATTGACATTTATCTTATTTTAAAGAATGCTCGCCTGCCAGACACTTCGGATTTTGATCTTCAAGACTTCAGGGATGCGGTTGATAATTTCATTCCCGGTAAGTACGTTTTCATTGAGCATTTAAATTTAAATATATACTACTCGGCTATATTTAAATACTGACAGTCTTTGTAATAAATTGCTCAAATACATCAATTACGTCTTTTTAAATACACGTGAGGTTACTGACTTATAACCAACTCATATAAATATAACAACTGTAACCAATGCTTCATATGTCTCGATATATATCCACAGATCATCCTGCGTTAATGCAGCCCTGCCTTGGAGGTATTAACATGCAGACGTCCAGCTGCGATGTGTCCGACTTTGAAGCCTGTATCATTTCCCCTATCCCCGCTCCACAGGACCATCTCCTCCACAGGAACATGTCATACACGTGCCCTACACATGTTCACCATGACAATATGCAACCACTGGCTGAACAGTACTGGATGGACATGGCAGACCACAACCAGAAAGCGCTGGGGGATGCTTTAGTGGTCAACAATCAGGTAGGCAGCAATTTTTAACCATTCATTTTCAATGTACCGGTATGTGCGTAGCATCTGAATGACAACAGGAAGACCAAGTTTACTGGTGTATCAAGCAATGTGCAATTATAATGTTTAAAATCAACAGAAACTGTAAGCTTAGTCTTAAAGTAATAGCTCGGTCACTTGAAGTATTTGGCATGACTGGCTAGCTTTGATAACCATAGTCACTTTGTGGCGTTGGGTCGTTTAACGATTAAGCATGCAGTCTTATTTGTACTGACACTTTTTTTTTTCTTTATCACAGCTGCACGTCACATTAAACAGAAAACAAGATGAGATTGCTTCATTGCAGGAAAGAAATGTCAAGCTGAAGAAGCTTGCGAACCAAGCCAAGCATTTGGCTTCAGTGCTCGATGTAAGTGTTATATTCAGTGTAAGAAGTATAAGGTTTTTGTTAATGTATAAATTGTGACTGGGATATTAAAATGTTACACTTGTAGATCAAACCTGCACACTAAGAAATATATTTTGTATGCACGTAGCCTAGATGTAGCTAAGGTACATTAATCCTTTTACCATATCATCAAATTATGATTTAACTTTTTTTTAGTTTTTGAGTTGTGCTAAATGTATACGGTGCTTTGTCTGAATCTACAAACAAGTTTTGAATGTAAAATGTAGCTGCAATTACATCAGCCGACTACAGGTGGTAATGTTGTACTGCAATCCTGGTGTTCTGGTTTTTGCTGTCATGTTGGTTCATTTCTCTAGCTGTGTTTATTATTGCAGTGCTCTTGTTTTGTACTTAAGTCTCTTTTGTTTTCCTTTTCTTTCTAGAAACTTATCACACAATCTAAAAATACCAACAAAACCACTGTCCAACACTTTACACCCAAGACTGGCATGAAAAGACAGAGGCTGGAAGACTTGTACCAGCCCGCCCCAGACAGTAAAGCTGTGGATGATATGCTAAGAGACATTACAGATACTTGTCATAGAGCTTTACAATGCAACGCTAAGCATCCAAAATTGCAGCATGAAATGGGAAACGCAACTCAAAGCACGGAAACTATAAATATGTACGGTGCCTTCAATGGACTACAGACCTGTACCACGCGTAGCTCAGTCACCCTGGGCGGCAGTGACATGGATGACGGAATGTCCTTTAGAACCTCGATAAGAGACCACTGCACAATCAAAACTCTGGCTTTTCCTCAGGGGAATGCATTCACCACAAAGAAACCCTGTGGAGGCTATAAATTCCGATGGGTTCCAAACTAGATTGGAATTTCAGCTAACTACACTGACCAGATTATATAATGCAATATATATATATATATATATATATATATATATATATATATATATATATATATATATATTATATATGCAACTGCCGCACGTTATGCAACCTATTATACTTTGCACTGCCGCACTTAGGAACCTCTCTTACTGGTTGTATACATAGTAGGTTAGTCCTTTAAATGTCATCTTAAGAAAAAAAAGTGTTAATTATGTTATTATAGTATAGTCAAAAGTACGTATTAAAACATGATTAAGTGTTGTGCAACAGTTTAAATTAAGGATTTAAAAAAATCTACATAATGTATTTATGTATTTATTTATATGCAGTTACACCCTTGTGTTTTTGCACAACAACCAACCATTCTAAAATCATTTGTAGAAAAATAGTATTTATTTAAATGAAATTGCTGCTGTTAGACAGACAAAAGATGAGTTTGACTTTTATGCAACCACTGGTGTTCAACAGTCATACCTGAATGTTTTTACCAATGAAGGAATTCACTTTTTTGTATTTGTGATTGTTTTATATAAATATGTTTAATTTTCTTTATTAATAATTTTGTATATAACAAAGTTTATTATGGTTTTATTATTATTATTATTATTATTATTATTATTAATAATAATAATAATAATAATAATGTTTAAACATGTATTTTAGTACCATTGTTTACATTCTAAAACACTGTACTTTTTTTCAATGGATTTCGAGAAGAAACATTAAGGAATTCATGGTCAATCTCACCTACAGTAGTTCATTTTTCATCCGTCCCACAAAGATACATCTTGTATGAAGCTTATTTTATTCTGTATTTGATAGTCCTTTCTTAAAATTAGACAACACATTCAAATCTCCATCATTGTAAACTTTTACCTATTGTAAATTATATTGCCATACTGTAGGTGTTAATTATTGTGGCCAGGCCCGTCAAAGCCTTTTCAGATTCCTAACTCATTTGGTATGTGTTGGTTTCTACCAGACTGCTCCTTCCTGTGTGGGACTGACCCATTCAGTCCAGACACTTCCATGTCTCTCAGATCTGTTTTCTTGGAGACCAGATACCTAAACCAACTTGTTCCGTATGGAAAACTGAGATTGACTTCAATTAGGCTCATTTACAGTCACCCTGAGCTCTGCAACAACACCACTCTGCTCCTAGACCCTCTCTCAAGCCAAATTGGTTTGAAATGAGTAGATTGTTATGTGTGCTAATGTCCACTGGGGCAAACTAATTTCACTTTACCTGAGCAGGACTTGAACCTAGGCTTTAGGGTGAAAATGATGCTAATCTTGAGAATTAGTCTGCAGTGCCACCTAGCACTCTTGATCAGATTTCTAACCAATTCATCAGTCTGGTTGTAAATTAAGCACAGGAAATAAGAGGGTTCAGATCAGGGTTTTATGTTCTTCACACCACGAGGTCTTTAAACCACATTTTATTTCACTGCACATACTCTTACCACTTAAAAACATGATTACTGCAGTTTTACTTTATTGAGTGCTACGGATGACAAAAATAGATATTAGTCTATTGCCATTATCTGTTCTTAGCGTCAGGAAAAAAAAAAAGAACTACTTCTTATGATAGTTGTTAACCTCATTAAAGTAAAATATGCAGATGTACATTCAACTGATCTAAAGCAAATAGACCATCAGCACAGCAAGAGAGGCGACAGGGATGCTGATAATGTGAATAAGGAAAAAAGGTTATCACTCCTTTATAGACATCATTTACAACCATTCTACCTACTGATGCACCTGACTGTGGTATATATAGGTTTAAACATGAATGATTTATAAAGTATTTGTGTGAACTTCAAGAGCCGATCACATTATTCTACCACCTTGTGTGTGTGTGTGTGTGTGTGTGTGTGTGTGTGTTGTTGTGTGTGTGTGTGTGTGTGTGTGTGTGTGTGTGTGTGTATGACAATACAAAAGGCCTGGATTAACAGAAAGAATGTGAGTTTCTAATAATAAAACCTTTTGAAGGCTATTTCATATTTTGTTGGACAAGCGGGTAAGTCTTTTGATCTAATAAAGAACAAACTGAATCAATAAAATTTGTAAAACAGAAACCAGATACTGTATGTTGAATCAAAACAGTCACACCTAGAACATTTTATACCTCTGCAAACATATCAAGTGTGTGTTTAATTTAAGGTTTGATTCAGGATACACGGAAAACAAGTTCGATTGTCACATTGTCCAGAAACTATTAATCACACGTACAAAACAAACAGGTTGTTATTATACAATAGACATATTTAATGATAAAAGGTGTTTTGTTGATCTATTATATAATACATGCAATACATCAGGAAGTATTGGAACATCCTATCCTAATTTAAATCAAAATTATGACACAATAATTGTTATAACTATGGATAAAATTATCTCCTCTTTTTGTTGACAGATGGGTTCTGTACATAGAGCAGGCTCCCTTCTTAAGATCAGATCCATATAAATGTCCCACTATTCTCTTCTTTAGAGTTACAGCTATGGCCAATAGTTTTGCATTAACTAAAGTTTTAGGATTGAGATTAGGATTAAAAAATAAATTTAAAAAATAGATTTTTTATTTAACATCATGTAATCAAAGATACTACAACATGATATCGCTGCTAATAGGAGTACATTATCATATTAGGTTTATGGAGAACTACAATGTGGTATATAATTCAATATGTTAACATAGAATTATTCAGCAGGTTTTATTCAACTTTATGAATCACATTTAGTTAATTCTTTGGCCATAGCTGCAGTATTATGTAATGTACTATGCCAATGAGACCCTTAAGAGGATACTTTATATATTTTACACATATTTAATTTCTTACTCCTGTTTAATATCACATGTCTGTTATCTATGTTTTTCTGGAGTTGTTTCTTGTAAGATCAACATTTGCTATACTTAATTACTTTTCAAGCGAAAATTGCTTCTGAAAAGGGATGCGAAAGCATGCTAGCGTTGCACAGGTTTCAGTGAACAATACTTCTCCCAAGTAAAATGCTGATGTGCTTCCCTATCGTATATGTAGATGATATAATGTATGTCCAGCATCTTTCTAAGAGTCCAGGACCTAGAAATTGCAATTAAGAAGGGAGATGGAGACTAGCTGGCCTCGTCTCTTTGACAATCAGAGAGATAAAGTGAGGCCCCTGTTCTTTTGGTTGAAACTTACTTATAATCGCACTGCATCTTCAGAAGTTTAACAAGAAGATGAGAAAGGGAATAGGGTTAGCTCAGTAACTATAGCAAAAAATTATAAAGAGAGACCCACTGCACAACCAAGAGTGACTCCTTAAAATTCCCAGGTGCTGGTGTGTGAATTCAGCCTAACTATTGTAAGTAACCTCAAGGTCAGGAAATTGTTTTTTATTTCTTTTGTTCTGAGTTTTTTTAGTCACAAATTAACAGCATCATATAACAACTGGAACTACTAGCAGCAAATAACACCCTGGAAGCACTCTGAGTGATTCAATAAACATGGAAGAAAACTTGACTATTGTTTAAAGGAGTTCCATTAAATGGATTACCATTGAAAAAAAGAACAATTAATAATTAAAGAATGAATTGGCCCGCTTGGAATTGGTTCATTTTACTGGAAGAATATCTGTCTTATTGAACAAAGCCTAAAAGAGACACCGCCCCGCTGAGTCTCCGCACACTGTATCAACACTGCAATCTGAATGAAGTATTTTCTCTACTTGAATTAAAGAATAAAGAATTACAGAAAGTATACTTGGGGATTGTAATAAATGTATATTTGCAGAAAGTTGAGGTTGTGAAATGTAAAAGGGGTGCGTCACACTTTACTTTATAACAAAGGGCTACTTTAACATTCAGTGAGAGTAATTTATTAACTAAACTTAAAGAGAATAACACAGTGAGCTATTGAATTGCATAAAATATGCTAGATTTTTCTTAAAGAACAAATGAAGGGTTGTTAAAATATTTTTTGTGCCATTAATTAGAATTCATTGAATTTATATTAATTTATCCGGTTCTGGTGAGTTAACGACAAGGGGGAGTAAGGTTGTTGGTAAGGCAAAAGTGTGTGTGTGTGTGTGTGTGTGTGGTGGGAGGTCATTGGCAAAGTGTGTGTGGGGGGGGGGGGGGGGGGCAGGGCAAAATTACAGACATGCTTAAAGTTCAAAAGTAGAGCACAGCACACAGTCACGCTAAAGAATCACATAGTGCATTTAACATACTGTAGCATACGCAAAATTCAGAGGCTGAAACAGGGCAAAACACCAGTTTATTTGCACTGTCAGATGCACAAACTGAAACAAAAAAACAACAATGTACTGCCACAGGAAGTAAATGGTTGCTGATAGCCATAACCACGCTGTAACTATATTTTGCTACTGACTAACATACACAGAGTCCCTTCACAGTTCTTCTCCCTTCACAAAGAGCGAACAAAGCCACTCCTCAGTCTTCTAACCCTTGCTATTCCTGGCCCCTCACCCAGTCTCTCTGGCCAATGACCAACAACAGTCCTGTGTTTCTGCTCCATCCTTCCCCATAGAGCTCTATGGAGACCCATTAATCAGTGTCCAGGTTGGTGATTGGCCCTCAGGGCAGGGCTAATGAGGGTGTGCACTTCCATAATCCGGCCTGGGGAAAACAAAGACCCTTGATCACATTTTGGTGTTATCAGCGACCCCCCCCCCTCCACCCACAGCCTAAGGCAAAGAAGGGTCCTCCTCAGAGTGAGTCAGCCCAGTGGGGGAAGGGGCCTGGGGCTTAAATTGTCCCTGGGTGATGAGAACAGCAGGAGCCTCTGGAGCAGGCTGAGCACATTCGCCCCCTCTATATGGGCCCAGGCGATCACTGTGTAATACCACCCTCCGTCCTCCAGGATTTAGTCAGACTCCGTAAATCACTTCTCTGAGGTGTCCTAACACCTCGCACGGTCCTGTCCAGGCACTGTCAAGCGTGAGGCAACTTTTCCATCTGGGGTTAAAAACCAACACCAAGAGGGTCCCTGTTAAAGTTAAAGTGCTGCCTCTGGATGTCATACAGCTTGGACGGCACCATTTTGCATCCGGGCTGTACAAAGAGGCCGAGCTTTGCTGGGGACTCTGAAGGGGCCTTCACATTGGCTCTGATGCTCCTGTGGTGGGGGATTGGAAACTGGCAGGGATTCCTTCTCCTTATTCCACCACATTGCACCCGCAACGGCCCCAGTAGAATTCCTGTTGGAGCTGCAACAACTTTTTGGTCACCCTAAAGTGGTCAACTCCTGGTATCCCCTGCCACTGTGACCACAGCCCATTGGTGTTCAATGAGTGTACCAGCACCTCCTTCCAACCTGGTCTCTGCCAATCCTGGAGCCATCATAGCACTGGTTGCAGATCAGGGTCTTTCCCTGCTGTTGTCTCCAATCCTCCAGCCCCCCTGCCACTACCTCTCTTGCCTCTCTCATCAGGCAATGAGTGCAGTCTTCCTCGACACAAAGCCGGCGGGACAAAGCATCCGCATTGGAAGGGCAAGCCTCAGCCCTGTGCTGGATGGTAAAGTCAAAGCACTGGAGCCGTTCAACCCAGCAGGTGACCTGTCCCTCCGGCTCCCTAAAAGTAAGCAGCCTCTCTGGCCAACCAGCAGCAGTCCTGTGTTTCTGTTCTGTCACTCCCCAGAGCGCCCTATGGGGACCCGCCAATCAGCATCAAGACTAACAAGGGTGTGCACTTCCATAATCCAGCCGGGAAACAAAGCCCCTCAGCTTGCATTTTGATTTTATGAGGCCCCATGCACGTTACAATATGTATTGACAGGTAAAATACAATTCAAAGTTGCTGCAGTGTGTCCACTGTTTTGTCATTTCAAATATTTTCACAAAACAAACATTAAAACTTTAAAGCTACAGTGTGCAGACATCATGAAAAACTACAGATGTAGGTGCATATATAAAAACATATTAACACATGAAATTTCATTAAAATAAAGGGCTTTACATAATCTCTGTAAATAAGAAATTGCAGTTTGAGAAAAAACATCCAAAGTAGAAATATAGCATTAATATGTTCAACACAAAAAAAAATAAAAAAGTAGAAATGCCCAAGTGGTCTAGTGGTTAAAGAAACAAGCCTGTAATTAGGATGTACATGGTTCAAATCCCAGCTCTTCCACTGACTCATTGTATAACCCTGAACAAGTCACATAGCCTGTTTGTGCTCCATCTGTTGGGTGAGGCATTGTTGTAAGTGATTTTGCAGCTGATGCATAGTTCACACACCTTATTCTTGTATCTTGCAAAGCACTTTTTTATGGTGGTCCAATATGAAAGGTGCTAAATAAATAAAGATTAAAGGAAAGCGTACTCAATCAGACTGTGGTGTCTGTATCATCTGATCCGATACAGCCAAACTCCATGTCTTTGTCATCTGAACTATCATCATTGATGACGCAAGAAATTGTCAGAATTATTAATGCACAGAGCAAAGACTCAGCAGTTTTTTTTTTTCACATGAGCCACGATATTCCCCCTCAGGCATTATTTTAGCATGGTTATTAAAAAAAGGAAATTAATGGTAAAAATGTTTGCTGACTCAAGAGTATAATTAGTTCTTATAGAAGGACAAATGATAGACAATTAATGTATTCTACTGTCCACATGTAATTCATATTTACACTGAAATGGAGATATTAACTGACTAATATTGCTTACTGAGGTAGTGGTGCTTATTTTGATATTAACCTTCTTTTCTACTTTTGTACCGTATTTTACCTACAAACTTTTGATGAAATAAAAGCTGTAACAGCGTTGCATGTTTTATTGTGGAGTTGTTTCCTTGCGATCTTAAACTCGTTAGGGAGAAGTTTGTTAGAGTGCTAACTGAGTTAAACTATTCTGCACGTTATTTAATTAATTATCTTTAATTGGGTATATAAACACCAGTTCTCCCTACAATAAGGTATCCCTTTAAGTAGTGGTCATTCAGAGCCCTTGAGATTTAAAACCAACATTTTACTACAGTCATAATAAACAGCTGGAATGTATTGGCACTTGCTTGGTTTTGGCACTTTTCAATAAAATTGAAAAGAAAGATGGCGCTAGCTCACACTATACCTTGGCAAAGGTGTCAAAGGAGGTCATAGTGGCTGATGGAATCACTCTTGCAGGTACTGTATTGTGAAATAATCCCTGCACAGCCAGAGGAATGGTCTACTGAAATGCTTCAGTTACAATATTTTCAGCTAGAGTGAAAGCCAGTCATGTGGTTTTAACTTTAAACTGTTAACTTTCAGATACTGCTTTACTAAAAAAAAAAAAAAAAAAAAAAAAAACAAAAACAGTCACATCATACCGACTGGTAAAAAGGACAGCAGTTTGTGTTCAGGACAACATTGTAACACATTGTACTCTTCATTTGCCCTTATAGGGTTTTCTGTGTATAATTAAAGTTAAATACTGAATACTGGTAATAGTATTAAATTATGTATTACCATCTCTTTATGAATGGTATTTTCTTCATGGCAATTAGTGAAGAAAAAACTATTTGTTAACAAGGAGAGATGAAGATTGGAGGTGTTGCAATGACTTCTGGGAGTTAGAGTCCATGTAAAAGGAAAAACAATGTTGTGTTAACATTTTTTGATTATGACTATTCTTGAGAGTAAAATTATTTTAAAAAAATGTCTTGCCTTTTCCTTTCAAGAAGATGCATTATTATTATTATTATTATTATTATTATTATTATTATTATTATTATTATTATTATTATTATTATTATTAATAGACCTTTTAGGGGTTAACAACTTTGTAGTATGTAGAAGGCTAAATGAAATTCCCATTCGTTTTTAAAATATTTAGCTTTTAGGAAGAATAATTATATTACAGGAAAAAACTAAATGTACAGCTACTGTTTTTATAACCTATGTATTTATTATTCAAAAAACAACTTTGTTGTGTGCCACAGTTTATAGTTGAACACGATTTCTAAACACTGACTCACTTCTGGTCAGTGGTCTGTATTTATTTTCTGCATAAAGCATTTCATTTCACAAAAAAAAAAAAAAAAAAAGTTTACGAGAGCAGGAAAATGGCAGTAGATTTTTTTTAGATCAGCAGTTCCTTGGGTGTACAGAAACGGCATCAAAGTCTGTGTCTCTCTACACCTGTTCAAACCCCTGCTGCAAAGGCCTGTTTATTTTCACCGTTTGCCTTATTCCATTAAAAAACAAATAGCCAGTAATATTAGAATTAACAAATGTCATCCATTTATCCATTCAGTTTGAAATATTTTAGAAACAAGGACAGCTGTTTGCTGAGGATTTAACGGCAGAGCAATAATGAAATGAAAGTTAATTTTCCAGAGTGGCACACTGTTTGATATCAAAAGGATATCTGTGGACTCCTGAGGCACACCTTTCTTTGCAATTTTCTTGGAACATGATATACCAGATATGGTTTGATTTCTATATCTTTGCACACAGTATAAGAATATGTTAATGTATTCTTATATCCTCTGCAAGGTCTGCGAAACTTACACATTTTTCAGTAGGAAATCAATAGGACAGTCTCCTACCAAAAATAATTTCAGATATTTTTTTAGGGTCTAATTCAATAAATTCCTCATGTGAAAGGACAAAATGAAGAATGAAAAGGCTTTATTTCTTCTTTTTTATGATGACTGTGTAGGGGAGTCTAGTAAGGCATGGTCCAGGTGGCCTTCCGCTTTCCAGACAGGAGAACCCTCGAGGAGCTAAGGCATGGTGCAGTCAGACATCAAAGTAGGGGGGTGAGCTTCACTGCTCCTCATAGGGAGAAACCAATGTAGAGGTGGTGGAGGGGAAGATGGAAAGCAAGAGACATATTTAAAATGTGACTAAGACTGGAATCTATTCTTTTAATACACTTGCACTTTTAGAGGTGTTGATTGTCAAAACCCATTTGAGTGATTTCAGTGACAGCAATATTAAGATCTGTCACTAGTTAGATCAATTGAATAATCTGTAAAAACAGGGCTCCACTTTACTAGACAGGAGCCCTAACTGCCCCCTGAACCATGGCAAGACTAAAAATAGCAAGAACAACATTTTCACAGGCTGTTCATTCATCCAGTTCAAAAAGCTTTGGGAGCTATGAACTGTTGTACAAATAATTTTATTTCAATTATCCAACTGGGTGAATGAATAAAAATATTGCAATCTGATAGTGGTTTTAGCATTAGGATTAATTTAAAGGTTTGGGGTAAAAGGGTTAGGGTTTAGCATTTAGAGCATGCAATATGTAAAAAGCAATAGAATACAATTCTGTATTCTTTAACTGGTTCATTTGTACCAGTCTATGGAAGGTTAATTTAGTGAATGTGAAACACATCCATAAAATGCTCAATTTTAAGGTAAAACTTAATAATGGGGAGCACAACTTTGTTTAAAGAAAGGTAAAGATCTGTGGTCTGATTCCCAAAAGCTACTTTAACCAAACCAACATTGTGACCGAACCTCTTTATTTTATGAACATATTACTGTATCGTTGAGATGCTAACAAATCTTGTCCTATGGAACAACAGATTATACCTCTACTATGTAAAAACATCACAGAATATTAAACAACAACTTCTAAAGGTATAAAGAAATCAACTTTTTAATTCAGTACTGCGAGATCACAATGAACCTACACAAGGATCCTTTTTGAATCTGTGTAGCATACTTCCACTATTAGAAATACTGTATTAGTTGTTTGTTGGGCAGTGGGTCTTGTGGGAGACCAAAACAGTGCAAGACAGTACAGCCTGGAGCCTCCTCTGCTTCGGGACTAAAGGAACAAGACAAACAAGCACATTTGTCAGTGATTAACCATGGTTTCATTTGGTTCAGTCGCTGACCTTTCAAGGGACACATCCACCAGCAGTAAGAGAGCTGGAAAGTCCAATCATGTTGCAGGATTGGTGAACTCAAGCAAATGTCATTTATGGTGGATATATAAATAAACCTATCGCACGGAGAAGATAAATATACAGTTGGAGTGGAAAGTCAGGAGTAATTTCAACGTTCTTCACGTGTTCAATTACATGACTCAGAACTAAATGATAACTTGTTTTATTATTCGTTGTAAAAGTATTCTTAACATATTTATTTTGGATGGCAAGATCTGTGATGCTTTTAAAGTTTTCACCATTTTGTAATAAGAAATACATATGCAATTTGAGTGGGGTAAAAATGTGTTTTCCCTATTTTAAACAGAAGGAAACATTTAACAGCATAGCTAATCTTAATAAGATGTAATTTCCATATGATTTATAAATAACATAAAGTCTTGAAGTGTGGAATAAGGACCTTTGGCCCACTACTGAAGTACATTTGTTTGCTTTGAACAAGATAACAAGATAGACAAATAACTGTAGGTTTTACATGAGGACAAGTATAATATTTTAAAAAGATAAATACATCTCCAGATACTACACCTCACCCAAACTAGACAGTGTAACTGTATTATCTGATAACCAATGTTCCCTTTGGCAGGATTTCAAGAGGCAATACGTTATATATTCTGAACTCAGTTTAGAATTTCAGATAATTGAAAATACTAGACTAATTAATATTCTGACTACCACATAAATTTCTGATGTGTTACTGTAAAATTGGAACTTTAAAAAAAGAAACTGTGCATGTCTTTTCCATTTCAGAACCAGCACTGTCAATTTCTGATTTCATATATATACATACGCACACACGCACGCACGCACACACACGCACACACACACTGGCACGCACACACACACTCGCACGCACGCACACACACACACACGGTTGTAGTCAAAAGTTTACATACACCAATGAAAATTTTATAATTTCTTGAAATTTCTCGAAAACAAAGAATTTTAGGAAAAATCTTTTGAAGCAAAAGTTTTGCTTTTGTGGAAGAGGAAAAAAAAGTTACAAAAATTAGATCTCTATAATTATTTATTTCAGCAATTATTTTGCAAAACTCCAAAAGTATTCATACCCTTTGATCCTATGATAGTATTGTCTACAAGGTGCTAAAAATTTAAATATGATAATGCAAAACCTAATTCCAGAAAAGTCTAGAAAATGCTGGATTGTAGGTGAATCCTTTATTTCAGAGACACACCTTTACTCACTCTAAATATAAAACCATTACTACTCTATAACTGAAAGGTGCATGCACCATTTTCCTTTACAGCTATAGTAAGTGTTGAATTTTAATGTTTGCATATTAGATATTGTATTTCATAAGGTTTAATAATAATAATAAAAAACATATTCCAATGTTTATTAATTTACCAGTCAAATATTACATTTCTAAAATAGGTAATTGTTTTATTCAAAATAATAAATACAGAGAAGCCCTGTTGGTTCAAGTTTAAAACATGCTGGGCCAACATACTGAAATGGGAACAAATTAAAGGAATCACTTTTTACCCTGTTTATTTTCTTGAGCAAGGTGGAAATAATGTAATAAGGTCAAGTATAATAATGACCATCATGCCTATACAAAAGTATATTTTTTATTGCAAATCCTTTATTTTTTATTAACTGTTTCAAGGGGAAGAACAATCTAGTGCAGACCTAGTGCTTATTTCCTTCTTGCATGCCCTCACAGGCACTTCAAAATTGGCAGATGTAGAGGACTCAAATTCTTGTACACCAATACATTGAAACCGTCACACATTTTCAAAGTTTAGAAAACGTTAGAATATTATTTTTTGATACTATGGTATATAAATAATATATGTCCTTTAGAAATGGATTACCATAAACGAAATACGTAAAAGGTGCAGTTCAGACTGTTGTAAAACGAAAATAATCCACTGATTGTAGATTACAGAGCACACAAGCAACATACAATACAATCAAATAAAAGGTCATAGATGCAGTATGCATATGATACAAACTGAGCAACTCATTGAGCTGCACACAGCTGTATAAATATGGAAATAAAAATCAGGTCCCTGCCCTGTACTCATTTCTTGTAGCCAAAGATTAACGTTTATTTTGTACCTGTGACACAGAAAGCATGGAGTGTTACACTTTTTTTCTGTCAACAATTACAACATAGTGTATACAGCACGTGAATGCATTCAAAAGAAACAGCAACAATGGAGCCCTGATCAATCACAATTCTGAGGCTAACAATACCACTTGTGGAATGTGCAAAGTTATTAAATAAGTAAAGTTCATGTCCTAGGATTATTTGCCCTAATTCAATACTGTTGTGGTTGCACAGACATAAGTAGCAGAATGTGTTGGTCGAAACTCTGATAGTTTTTGTTTGCTTAATTAAGCAAAATACTCACCTGCTTCATCAACAGAAATAAGCTGTAATTGTTAAAAGCTAACTAAAACATGCTTTTGGAACTACTGTACATATATATTTAAATAGAAATGTGATGGTATAGAAAGATCAGTGCTGTTGTGTCAGTAAATCATTACATTCACGCATGTTCATGGAAAACATAACTGTGACAAGCAGATGAATGAAAACATATATACGTCCTTTCCGTATGTGAAGAAACAGCTATATGACAAATTATATGACAAACATTTCAACAAAAAGCCTTTCTCAAGGTCCTTAGTGTAGAAATGAGATTGTCTTGAGTTCAACCCACAAATGATGGAGTGCAATATTAATGAGAATGAGTGTATGCTGGAAATATGAATGGAAAACAAACCTAAATTCAACATTGAACACTGGAGTGAAAACATTTGTCATAAATTTTCTAGCAAATGAATACATATAACTATTTTATCAGTATTTTTTATATATATATAATTAAAGGTGGCACCACTGAACTAGAAGAAAATATCAAGTAAAGTACTGCATCCTTTTCATAGTTGTGAACTCAATAATAGAGCTATCCCTGGCTCTTGAAATAATAATCCACCATGACTGACATCCACCCTACAGATGGATGGTTTTATCCCCTCTAATACTCTCAATAACTTGAGCTGATTTTTTTATGTCCTCTGTGAATTCTACTACAATACATGGTGGCTACCCTTGTAAAAGCTTACCATGGTAAAAGCATAGCAAAGTATAATAAGCATAGTGAAAGCATGGTAAAGCATTGGTAAGCATAGCAAAGACCAGCGAGGTATAGTAAAGCACATTGATAAACATGGCAAACCATGGTAAACAATGGGAAATGCATAACATATCCATAGGAAAAGCATGGGAAAACAAAGTGAAAATACCAGGGAAAATTAGCCCTGCTTAGTTGTCTCTCTGTACCCCCTGAAATGTAAGAATGCAAGAAAATAGATGGGAAATACAGGTAGTGGACAAAAAAAATGGAAACACTTGGATAAATGAGGGACCCAAGTATATTGAAAGCAAAGACTTCCACGTAGGTGTGCCTCATGTGTTAATTAAGCAAATAACATCACAGCATGCTTAGGGTTATGTTTAAAAATGCTGGACAGGCCTGGTTGTCTATAATTATGGTTAGCATGGCTGCAAGAGGAGACCTCAGTGACTTTGAAAGAGGGGTGATTGTTGGGACATGTGTGGCAGGAGCTTCAGTGACCAAGACAGCTCAACTTATTGATGTTTCATGAGCAACGGTGTCTAAGGTGATGTCAGCATGGAACTCCGAGGGAAAGACATCATCAACAAAGGGCAACAGATGGGCGGAAGCGCATACTCCAGTATCATGATATCTGTGCATTAATTTGAAGTGTAAGGAGAAACAGGCGAGCAACTGCAGATCAATTGACTGCAAATTTCAACCTGGGGTGCGAGCAGCCAGTTTCATCAAAAACTGTCCGCCGGAAACTCCACAGAGCGGGATACCATAGTCGGATTGCAGTGCACAAACAGCTCATCACATCTGGCAAGGCACGTTTGCGAGTCCAGTGGTGCGAAGAGCACAGGCAATAGACTACCGAGCAGTGGAGAAATGTGATATGGTCAGATGAATCATCTTTCACCATGTTCTTGACAAATGGACTAGTGCACGTGTGGCGCCAACCTAAAGAACTCTACAACCCTGAGTGCTTGGTTCTAACAGTGAAGGGTCTTCCAGGATAACAATGCCCCCATCCACAGAGCATGTGTGGTCGCCCAATGGTTTGATGAGCATGACACTGATGTTATCCATATGTCATGGCCTTCTCAGTCACCAGATCTGAACCCAATCGAGTATTTATGGGATATTTATGGGATTTATGGGAAAACAACGTTTTCCACCTCCATCAACCAGGCATGAGTTGATTGACTTTCTCGTGGAAGAATGGTGCCGCATACCTCCTGCAGAATTCCAGAGGCTGGTAGACTCTATACCATGCCGCATACAGGCCGTACTGGCTGCACATGGTGGCCCAACGCCCTATTAAGTGACTTTACATTGGTGTCTCCATTTTTTGTCCACTACCTGTATGTGCCTCTAGAGATCCTGTTATATTTTGTTGTGCTTTATACATATGGAGCATTTTGAAATCTGCAAAGAAATTTCCAAGATTTTTACTTAACATTCCAAGCCTTTACAGTGTATTCAAACGTTAATAAATCAATGATGTAACAAGATTAATCAATGTGATTAACTGGATTTAGTTAGTATGGAAACATATTTTTAGCTTCAAATTAGGCACAAACACATTTTAATCATAGGCATCAATCAGTTTTTTAAATGAATGTTATCAAGTACAAAAGTTAGTATGAAAACGTTTCCATAAAAAAAAAAAAAAAAATGCCTGCATCTCAAAACCTAGCCCATAGCACAAATGTATTCAATACAACTATTAATGCAAAAAGTCCTGACATAAGTTTGTTTCAGTCATTCAGCATATCCATGATGCAGAGAAGCATCACCATAGCATGATGCTTCCACCACCATGCTTCAAGGTAGGGATGGTTTTCTCAGGATGATGTGCTGTCAGGCTGGTGCCAAACATAACGCTTAGTGTTGAGTTCAAAAAGCTCTATTTTGGTCTCATCAGACCATAGAATCTTCTTCCACTTGGTCTCAGAGTCTCCCACATGCCTTCTGGCAAACTCTAGCCGAGATTTGATGTGAGTTTTTTTCAACAATGGCTTTCTTTTTGCCACTCCCCCATAAAGGCCAGTTTTTTTAACCACCCAGGCTGCTGCCGTATGCACAGTATCTCCCAGCTCAGCCGTGGAAGACTGTAACTCCTTTAGAGTTGCCATAGGCCTTTTGGTGGCCTCCCTGACTAGTGCCGTTCTCGCCCAGATACTCAGTTTTTGAGGACGGCCTGTTCTAGACAAATTCACAGTTGTGCCATATTCTCTCAATTTCTTAATAATGGACTTTACTGTGCTCCGGGGGATATTCAATGCCTTGGAAATGTTCTTATATCCTGCCCCTGATTAGTGCTTTTGAAGAACCTTATTCTGCATTTGCTTTGAATGTTCCTTTGTCTTCATGATGTAGTTTTTGTTAGGAAATGTACTAACCAACTGTGGGACCTCCCAAAGACAGGTGTATTTAACCTGAAATCATGTGAAACACCTTAATTGCCCACAGGTTGACTATTCAACTAATTATGTGACTTCTACAGACAATTGGTTGCACCAGAGCTTATTTAGGTGTGTCATAGCAAAG